>NC_053023.1:436898488-437030660 GCF_003073215.2 Triticum urartu | reverse complement strand
GTCTCGCGCGAAATTAATGGCGGATGACATCACGATGGGTTTCCGTAATTCCAGGGGATGACGTCATGGCGGGTTACAATATCTTGTGAAGAGCAAATGAAGAAGGATTTTTTCCTAAGTGTTGAAGATTGACATGAACAAGTTCAAATCAACCTGGGGCCTAATGTTGGGGATGTAACTATTGGGTTAACCTGCCCAGGAGGGGCGGGGTTAGGCGCTGAAGAGGGCAGTTCACTATGAAGACCCGTTAAAAGGCCCAAGGCCCATTGTTGAGGAAATCGTTAACTGGTAGCTGCTCGGTCGGCTGGTGAGTAGGGGATTAATAGGCTAATCAGCAAGTTAATCGGCCATTCAATCAATTAATCGGATGATTTATCAGGTAATCGGCTACTCGGGGACCCTATGAGTAGGGATTAATCAGCAAGTTAACTGGTTAATCGGATGAATTCTTGAACAGGGCCAAGGCCCAGAGGTGGCTTAAAGCCCATAAGCGTAAACCTCCATATATGTATAACTTGTATTGTAAGGCATGTGTATTTGGTCACCGAGCCGGACACGTTATATGAACCGGCCGGGACTCTGTAAAAGCCGATGGGCGTCAACCTGTGTATATAAAGGGACGACCCAGCGGCGGTTTAGGGTAAGAGACAACAGGTCGAAAGCTAGGTCAAGCGTATTCGTTCCTTGGTAATCGAGACATAAGTAATACCACCTCAACTCGAGTAGGCCTTTACCTTCACCGCAAGGGGCCGAACCAGTATAAACTCATGTGTCCTTTGTCCCGTTTAACCCCTTTAAGATAACCTAGTGCGATGGCTCCACGACTAAGTCCTCACACCAGGACATCTGCTGTGACAATTCCATGACAGGGGCCGAAGGGACTTCTGTCGTCAACATGGTGAACCAGAGTAACTTCAACTCCCACAAGCCTAAGGGAAAGAACAGTGTCCAATACAATGCTGACTTTAATAAGAAGGGTAAGAAGACCTTCAAGAAGAACAAGAAGGATGAGGGTTGCTTTACTTGTGGTTCAGTTGAACATTGGGCCAACAAGTGCACAAACAAGTTTAAGAAGTCAGGACAAGACTCCAAGTCTGTCAACATGATTGTGGGCAACAATGAGAATGGTGCATTTGGGTACGGTAATTTGTTTATTGTTTTTTTAGTGTTTCACCCTACCGATTGGTGGGTGGACACAGGTGCAGGTGTTCATGTGTGTGCTGACATTTCATTGTTCACTTCTTACCAGGTCACAGGTCATGGGTCCGTATTGATGGGGAATGGCGCGAGTGCTTCTGTTCATGGTGTTGGCATGGTCGATCTAAAGTTTACTTAGGGAAGGATCGTGCAGCTGAAGAACGTGCACCATGTCCCTGCCATCAAGAAGAACCTCGTTAGTGGCTCCCTTCTATGTAGAGAAGGGTCTAAGTTGGTATTCGAGTCTAATAAATTAGTTGTTACTAAGTATGGACTATTTGTTGGAAAAGGGTATGAGAGCGGAGGGATGCTCCGCCTTTCCCTCGCAGATTTTTGTAATAAAGTCGTGAACCATATTCTTTCGAGCGTTAATGAATCTGAAGTTTGGCATTCATGTATTTGTCACATAAGTTTTGGTGTTATGACGCGGCTAGCTAAGTTGGATTTAATCCCGAGTTTCACTTTAGCCAAAGGTTCTAAGTGCCTTCCATGTGTGCAAGCTAAGCAACCTCGCAAGCGTCACAAGGCTGCGGAGGAGAGACACTTGGCACCATTAGAACTCATACATTCTGATCTTTGTGAAATGAATGGTGTGTTGACTAAAGGTGGAAAGAAATACTTCACGACATTGATAGATGATTCCACTAGATATTGCAATGTGTATCTGTTAGAAACTAAAGATGAGGCTCTACAATACTTTAAAATCTATAAGGCAAAAGTTGAGAATCAACTTGAAAAGAAAATTAAACGAGTTTGGTCAGATCGTGGTGGAGAGTACTTCTCGAGTGTGTTTGATTCCTTTTGTGCGGAACACGACATTATTCATGAGAGGACGCCTACCTATTCACCCCAGTCAAACAGGGTTGCCGAGCGGAAAAACTGTACTCTAACTAATTTGGTTAACGCCATGTTAGACACATCGGGTTTATCCAAGGCATGGTGGGGGGAGGCTATATTGACGACATGCCATATCCTGAATAAAGTTCCGGCAACGGATAATGAGATCACTCCCTATGAGAAATGGGCGAAGAGAAGGACAACACTCTCATACTTGCGTACTTGGGGCTGTTTGGTGAAAGTCAATGTGCCGATCCCCAAAAAGCATAAGCTTGGACCCAAGACTGTGGACTGCGTTAATTTGGGCTACGCTAAGAACATCGTTGGCTATAGATTTATAGTAGTGAAATTTGAGGTACCTGACCAGAAGGTCGATACAATTATGGAGTCTAAGGATGCTACATTCTTCGAGGATATTTTTCCTATGAGAGATACACAAAACACTTCTAGACAGGAATCCGAGGAGACTCTGAGCCTGCCGTTCCTATGGAATATTATGAACAAACACATAATGAAAATCCTGAGGAGGATGACGAGGAAACACTTGGTAGGGGCAAGAGACAAAGAACTGCAAAGACCTTTGGTGATGATTTCTTCGTGTACCTTGTGGATGATACTCCCACTTATATTTCAGAAGCATATGCCTCTCCGGAAGCTGACTACTGGAAGGATGCGGTCCGTAGCTAGATGGATTCCATCATGGCTAATGGGACTTGGGAGATCACCGACCGTCCCTACGGTTGCAAACCATTGGGATGTAAGTGGGTGTTCAAGAAGACACTTAGGCCCGATGGTACGATTGAAAAGTACAAGGCTAGGCTTGTGGCCAAGGGCTATGACCAGAAAGAAGAGGAAGATTTCTTCGATACTTATTCACCTGTGGCTAGACTGACCACCATTCGAGTATTACTCTCGTTGGCGGCCTCGCATGGACTTCTCATCCACCAGATGGATATTAAGACGGCTTTTCTGAATGGAGAGCTAAACGAGGAAATCTACATGCAACAGCGAGATGACTTTGTGATAGATGGTCAGGAAAGAAAGGTGTGTAGGTTGCTGAAATCTTTATATGGCCTGAAGGAGGCACCTAAGCAATGGCATGATAAGTTCATTACAACTCTGACATATGTTGGCTTCGTTGTTAATGAAGCTGACAAATGTGTATACTATCGCCATGGTGGGGGCGAAGGAGTCATAATATGCTTGTATGTTGATGACATACTAATATTCGGAACAAACCTCGAAGTCATTAAGGAGGTAAAGTCGTTTCTATCTCGAAACTTTGAGATGAAGGAACTTGGTGTGGCTGATGTTATCTTGAACATCAAGCTACTGAGAGATAATGAGGGTGGGATTATACTTCTGCAATCCCATTATGTTGAGAAGGTGTTGAGCCGTTTTGGATATTCGGACTGCAAACCATCTCTAACACCATTTGATCCTAGTGTGTTGGCTCGAAAGTTCGAAGGCACAGCTAAGGATCAACTAAGATACTCTCAAATCATTGGTTCACTCATGTACCTAGCAAGCGCAACGAGGCCTGACATCGCGTTTGCTGTGAGCAAACTGAGCCGGTTTGTTTCCAATCCAGGTGATGTACATTGGCATGCTATTGAGAGAGTTATGCGCTATCTGGAAGGTACCATGAACTACAGACTTCACTATAATGGATACCGTCGGTACTTGAAGGGTATACTGATGCGAATTGGATCTTTGATGCCAATGAGATGAAGGCCATAGCTGGGTATTTGTTTACCCTTGGAGGAGGCACTGTTTCCTGGAAGTCTTGGAAGCCAACGATCTTAACGAGATCGACAATGGAAGCAGAATTAACAACATTAGACATATCTAGTGTCGAATCAGGATGTTTTAGAGATCTTTTGATGGACTTGCCATTGGTTGATAAACCGGTTCCGGCTATCCTTATGAAATGTGACAATCAGATTGTCATCACCAAGGTGAAGATTTCAAAGGACAACATGAAGTCCAACAGACACATAAAAATGAGATTAAAAGCTATCAGAAAATTAAGAAACTCTGGAGTGATAGTGTTGGAGCATGTCCATACGGCTAAGAATCTAGCAGATCCCTTTACAAAAGGGCTATCACGTGTTGTGATAGACAATGCATCGAGGGAGATGGGTATGTGACCCACATAAGTTGCCATGGTGGTAACCCAACCTATGTGATCGGAGATCCCATGAAGTAGGACCTGGGAAAACAAGCCATTGGTGAACTGAGGAGAGTAACTATACAAACCCACTCCATTGGAGACGCAATACTCTCAATAATGTATGGTAGGATGACTATTGTCTTAATGTGTTCCAAAGCTTATGCAAGCAAGATGCTATCCTACAGAGCGATCTTTGGAGGAACACACCTATGTGAGCCCGACTGCTGGTCACAATCTATGAGATTGGGGTGATCTCTAGTAAGCTCATGAATAGGCCAGGAGTGCGACTTATATGCTCCACCCGAGGGGTCAGCCTTTGGCAGCCTAGTACTAGTAAAAACATGTGGTGAAGCTCATTTATGCCAAACTGACAATTCCAGGGTTAGTCCATTGTTCAGTTGTGAAGGAGTGTAGCTACTTGCTCTAGGTGAAGTTCAACCTTAACAGGTCTTCACTAAAACACTAGTGTATCAAAACAACAATTGGAACAGAGGACGCAATGGGCCCTCGAGATCTAGTGGGGGATTGCTGAAATATGGGATGGGCTTTAGGCCCATCTAGCAATTTTTGAAAAAATATCTAAGGGCCCATGTGGTTTTATTGGCACTATTTGTAGTGGGAAGTTTAGTCCCACCCCGCTAGTGGAGGAGCTAGACCTATTTATAAGGGATTGTCTTCCACATGCTATTGGAGCTTGAGAATAGAAGAGGCCCTCGCGCACTCCTCCGCTGCCGCCCGCCTCGCCACACCACGCCTCGTCACGGTGCGCCACGGGTTGCAGGAATGAGCCGAGCCGAGGTCACACCTACGCGCTTATTCTTGCCAGTCACTAACGGAGAGTTTTTGACAGCTGGGCCACGATCTTAGACATCGGATCGTGGGTTGTCACGGACTCGGACGTGGGTCGAGCCCACGTCTCTCCACGCTGTTGCGCCTATATAAGTGTGCAGTGTCTCCTAACCCTAGCGACCATGAATAGATCACATCTGCTCCACGCGCATGCCCATTGTCGTTCCTTTGCTGCTGCTGCCGCCAGTGACTCCATCCTGTCCGCCACATACACGGTCGACGGGAGAGCAAGCCTTTGAAACCCCGCCTCTCCGGATCCTGTACCGGAGAGGGGCGAATAGGTTTTTGGGAAGCGACTACACGGCTGCTCGCTGTTCGTCTACTTCCTCTACGTCCACATCTCCCTAATCATCACTGTCGGTGTCAAAACCGGCCGATCTCGGGTTGGGGGTCCCGAACTGTGTGTCTGAGGATCGAAGGTAACAAGGGACAAAGGGGACATGATGTTTACCTAGGTTCGGGACCTCTTAATGGAGGTAAAACCCTACGTCCTGCTTGATTATATTTGATGAGTATATAGGTTACAAGAGTTGATCTACCTCAAGATCGAAATGGCTAAACCCTAGATGTCTAGCTTGTATCAATTCTGATCGCCTTTATGGACTAAACCCTTCGGTTTATATATACGCCGGAGGGGCCTACGGTTGTATAGAGTCAGTTTGCAGAGGAAGGAAATTACATATCTGGACACCAATCTTGCCATCCACGCATAGGAGAGTCCTACCCGGACACGGGGGAAGGTCTTCTGCCTTGTATCTTCACGGCCCATCAGTCCGACCCACATTAAGTAGTTTGGACACCCGAGGACCCCCTAATCCAGGACTCCCTTAGTAGCCCCTGAACCAGTCTTCAATGACGATATGTTCGGCACGCGGGTTGTCTTTGGCATTGCAAGGCAGGTTCCTCCTCCTAAGTACTTGATACGTCCATTTTGCATCATGCTTTTATATCGTTATTTATTGCATTATGGGCTGTTATTACACATTATGTCACAATACTTATGCCTATTCTCTCTTATATTATAAGGTTTACATGAAGAGGGAGAATACCGACAGCTGGAATTCTAGGCTGGAAAAGGAGAAAATATTAGATACCTATTCTGCACAACTCCAAAAGTCCTGAAACTTCACGGACGCACATTTTGGAATGTATAAAAAATACTGGAGAAAGAATCAACCAAAGGGGGCCCACACCCTGGCCACGAGGGTGGGGGCGCACCCTACCCCCTGGGTGCGCCCCCTACCTCGTGGGCCCCCTGGTAGGCCTCTGGTGCCCATCTTCTTCTATATGAATTCTTTTGTCCGAGAAAAAATCGTACGCAAGCTCACGGGATGAAACTCCGCCGCCACGAGGCGGAACCAATCTAGGGCTTCGGCGGAGGTGTTCTGCTAGGGAAACATCCCTCCGGGAGGGGGAAATCATCACCATCGATCCTCTCATCGGGGGGGGGGGGGGGGGGGTCAATCTCCATCAACATCTTCACCAGCACCATCTCATCTCAAACCCTAGTTCATCTCTTGTATCCAATCTTTGTCTCAAAACCTCAGATTGGTACATGTGGGTTGCTAGTAGTGTTGATTACTCCTTGTAGTTGATGCTAGTTGGTTTACTTGGTGGAAGATCATATGTTCAGATCCTTTATGCATATTAATACCCCTCTGATTATGAACATGAATATGATTTGTGAGTAGTTACGTTTGTTCCAGAGGACATGGGAGAAGTCTTGCTATAAGTAGTCATGTGAATTTGGTATTCGTTCGATATTTTGATGAGATGTATGTTGTCTCTCCTCTAGTGGTGTCATGTGAACGTTGACTACATGACACTTCACCATTGTTTGGGCCTAGAGGAAGGCATTGGAAGTAATAAGTAGATGATGGGTTGCTAGAGTGACATAAGCTTAAACCCTAGTTTATGCGTTGCTTTGTAAGGGGCTGATTTGTATCCATATGTTTCATGCTATGGTTAGGTTTACCTTAATACTTCTTTTGTAGTTGCGGATGCTTGCAATAGGGGTTAATCATAAGTGGGATGCTTTCCAAGGAAGGGCAGTACCCAAGCACCGTCCACCCACATATCAAATTTTCAAAGTACCGAACGCGAATCATATGAACATGAAGAAAACTAGCTTGATGATAATTCCCATGTGTCCTCGGGAGCATTTTCCTTCATATAAGAGTTTGTCCAGGCTTGTCCTTTGCTACAAAAAGGACCGGGCCATCTTGCTGCACCTTATTTACTTTTATTACTTGTTGCCCGTTTCAAATTACCTTATCACAAAACTATCTATTACCGATAATTTCAGTGCTTGCAGAGAATACCTTACTAAAAACTGCTTCTCATTTCCTTCTTCTCCTCGTTGGGTTTGACACTCTTACTTATCGAAAGGACTACGATAGATCCCATACACTTGTGGGCCATCAAGACTCTTTTATGGCGCCGTTGCCGGGGAGTGAAGCGCCTTTGGTAAGTAGAATTTGATAAGGAAAAATTTATATAGTGTGCTAAAATTTACTGGCACTTGTTAGTATGGAACATAATCCTTTGAGGGGCTTGTTCAGGGTATCTTCACCCCGACTGAGGGAGTCCTAGATTAGGGGGTGTTCGGATAGCCGGACTATACCTTCAGCCAGACTCCTGGACTGAAGATACAAGATTGAAGACTTCGTCCCGTGTCTGGGAGGGACTTTCCTTGGCATGGAAGGCAAGCTTGGCGATACGGATATGCAGATCTCCTACCATTGTAACCGACTCTATGTAACCCTAACCCTATCCAGTGTCTATATAAACTGGAGGGTTTTAGTCTGTAGGACAACATAGACAACAACAATCATACCATAGGCTAGCTTCTAGGGTTTAGCCTCTCCGATCTCGTGGTAGATCTACTCTTGTACTACCCATATCATCAATATTAATCAAGCAGGACGTAGGGTTTTACCTCCATCGAGAGGGCCCGAACCTGGGTAAAACTTCTTGTCCCTTGCCTCCTGTTACCATCCGGCCTAGACGCACAGTTCGGGACCCCCTACCCGAGATCCGCCGGTTTTGACACCAACATTGGTGCTTTCATTGAGAGTTCCTCTGTGTCGTCGCCGTCAGGCTCGATGGCTCCTACGATCATCAATAGCGAAGCAGTCCAGGGTGAGACCTTCCTCCCTAGACAGATCTTCGTCTTCGGCGGCTTCGCACTGCGGGCCAATTCACTTGGCCGTCTAGAGCAGATCGAAAGCTACGCCCCTGGCCGTCAGGTCAGATTTGGAAGTTTAAACTACACGGCTGACATCCGCGGGGACTTGATCTTCGACGGATTCGAGCCACTGTCGAGCGTGCCGCACTACCCCGACGAGCATGATCTAGCTCTGCCACCGAACAGTGCCCTGGAGGCCGCACCTGCATCAGCTTCGAACCTTAATTCGGAGCCAACTGCGCCGATCGAGGATGGGCGGTTGGACGCCACCTCGGGGGCTACGATCTCAACGGCGATTGAGCCAAACACCAGCCCCGTGCTCTGCAAGACTTGTGACTCCAAGGAGCCGGACTCCTCTCTGGACTCCGAACCCTCCGCGCCCCTGCCGATCGAATCCAATTGGGCGCCGATCATGGAGTTTACTGCCGCGGACATCTTTCAGCACTCGCTTTTCAGCGATATCCTAAAGACACTGAAGTCTCTCTCTTTATCAGGAGAGCCCTGGCCAGACTACGGTCAGCAAGGTTGGGATTCGGACGATGAAGAAATTCAAAGCCCACCCACCACCCACTTTGTAGCCACTGTCGACGACTTAACCGACATGCTCGACTTCGACTCAGAAGACATCGACGGTATGGACGCCGATGAAGGAGATGATGAAGAACCAGCGCCTATCAGGCCCTGGAAAGCCACCTCGTCATATGACATATACATGGTGGACACCCCAAAAGAAGGAGATGGCGATGGAACAGCGGAGGATGACCCCTCCAAGAAACAGCCTAAGCGCCGGCGTCAGCGGCGCCGCTCAAAATCCCGCCAAAACAAATACGGTGATTCCAGCACGGGAGATAATAATACTCCGGAAAGTGCCGAGGAAAACCCCCTCCAGAAAGAATTAGCACAGGAGGATGGAGAAACCAGCCCTCATGAGAGAGTGGCAGACAGAGAGGTCGAGGACGATAATTATATGCCTCCCTCCAAAGATGAGGCAAGCCTCGACGACGACGAATTCGTCGTGCCAGAGGATCCCGTCGAGCAAGAGCGTTTTCAACGCAGGCTTATGGCCATGGCAAGAAGCCTCAAGAAAAAACAGCAATAGCTCAGAGCTGATCAAGATTTGCTAGTTGACAGATGGACTGAAGTCCTTGCGGCTGAAGAGCATAAACTCGAACGCCCCTCCAAGAGCTACCCAAAGCGCAGGTTGCTACCCCGTTTAGAGGAGGAAGCACTTGATGCGGCCGACCGGCCAACTCGTGGCCGCGACAGAGAGGCCTCTCGGCCCTCCACTCAAGCCGCACCCCGTACCAAGGCACGGGAATATGCGCCGGACTTACGAGATATGTTGGAGGACAAGGAAAGGCAAACAAGATCGATCTACGGATCACGGGGGCGCCCCACGGCTCGAGACGGTAACCGTCACGCCGGCCACAAATTTGGCAGGGCCGAACACAGTAGACAAAGCTCATTGGAGCTACGTCATGATATAGCCCAGTACAGAGGCGCCACACACCCACTATGCTTCACAGATGAAATAATGGATCATCAAATCCCCGAGGGTTTCAAACCCGTAAACATCGAATCATATGATGGCACAACAGATCCTGCGGTATGGATCGAGGATTATCTCCTTCATATCCACATGGCCCGCGGCGATGATTTCCACGCCATCAAATACCTCCCACTCAAGCTTAAAGGACCAGCTCGGCATTGGCTTAAAAGCTTGCCGACAGGATCAATTAGTTGTTGGGAGGACCTGGAAGCCGCATTCCTCGACAATTTCCAGGGCACTTATGTGCGACTCCCAGACAACGATGACCTAAGTCACGTAATTCAGCAGCCAGAGGAATTGGCCAGGAAATTCTGGACATGGTTCCTAACAAAGAAAAATCAAATAGTCGACTATCCGGACGCTGAGGCCCTAGCAGCCTTCAAGCACAATATCCGTGACGAGTGGCTGGCCCGGCACCTTGGACAGGAAAAGCCGAAATCTATGGCAGCACTCACGACACTCATGACCCGCTTTTGCGCGGGAGAAGACAGCTGGCTTGCTCGTAGCAACAATATGACCAAGAACCCTGGTAATTCGGACACCAGGGACAGTAGTGGCAGGTCGTGTCGCAACAAGCAGAAGCACCGCATTAACGGCGACAATGTTGAGGATACGACAGTTAATGCCGGATTCAGAGGCTCTAAATCCGGTCAGCGGAAAAAGCCATTCAAAAGGAATCCTAGGGGCCCGTCCAGTTTGGACCGAATACTCGACCGCTTGTGCCAGATACATGGCACCCCGGAAAAGCCGGCCAATCACACCAACAGGTATTGTTGGGTGTTCAAGCAGGTAGGCAAGTTAAACGCCGAAAATGAAGACAAGGGGCTGCATAGCGATGACGACGAGGAGCCCCGGCCGCCGAACAGCAGTGGACAGAAGAGTTTTCCCCCACAAGTGCGGACGGTGAACATGATATACGCAACCCACATCCCCAAAAGGGAGCGGAAGCGCGCGTTAAGGGACGTATACGTGGTAGAGCCAGTCGCCCCAAAGTTCAACCCATGGTCCTCCTGCCCGATCACCTTTGATCGAAGGGACCATCCCACTAGCATCCGTCATGGAGGATTCGCCGCATTGGTTCTAGACCCAATTATTGACGGATTTCATCTCACTAGAGTCCTTATGGACGGCGGCAGCAACCTGAACCTGCTTTACCTGGATACAGTGCGGAAAATGGGCATAGATCCCTCGAGGATTAAGCCCACCAAAACGACCTTTAAAGGCGTAATACCAGGTGTAGAGGCCAACTATACAGGCTCAGTCACACTTGAAGTGGTCTTCGGATCTCCGGATAATTTCTGAAGCGAGGAGTTAATCTTCGACATAGTCCCGTTCCGCAGTGGTTATCACGCACTGCTCGGGCGAACCGCATTCGCCAAGTTCTATGTGGTACCACACTACGCATACCTTAAGCTCAAGATGCCAGGCCCTCGAGGAGTAATCACGGTCAATGGAAACACCGAACGCTCCCTCCGAACGGAGGAGCGCACGGCGGCCCTTGCAGCGGAAGTACAAAGC
Source organism: Triticum urartu (assembly GCF_003073215.2). Taxonomy (NCBI): domain Eukaryota; kingdom Viridiplantae; phylum Streptophyta; class Magnoliopsida; order Poales; family Poaceae; genus Triticum; species Triticum urartu. Next base: position 437,019,350 of record NC_053023.1, on the reverse strand, counting down.
AGCCTCTCCAGGCAGTTCTCCAGTCCGGCCACTAAACGACCGGACACCGTCAAGCGCGCCCGGAGTAACCTACAACAAGACCGCCTGGCATGACCCGAGCAGGCGTAGCAATGCAGCCCCAACCCCAACCCTTGCAAAAAGGCGACGCGATTACTTCGCGTACATAACTACGCTCTAGAGATACCATGGGTACAGGGGGAGGGGCACCATCACGGCACGCCCGAAACACGGCTTAAACCGTACCAGGGGTTGCCGATTTTTTAATTTTCTCTTACTTTCAGGACTCCATCCTTCGGAAGGCCTGTTCGGCAGTTCAATTGCCGCACAAACGATGCAAGAACCAGGGAAGCAGACAAGCCACGCCGCATTAAGGAACTCCCAGGTGGTCTCTATCACGAGCAATATACCTGTTCCGCATACTATTCCGCAGCTTGCCCCTGGAACGGACATGTTAACTAGTCCAACCTTTCACTTATCGCATTATTTGTATTATTCTGCTTTGATCGCAGCCCTGTTTAATAAAAAATGCATAGCTTTCGTCTATTTTTGCATTACCTTTTTTCTTTATATGTTCCTTAACGACATGTTGCACCCGTACACGTAGGTACGGCCAAAATACGCCAGGGGCGTTAGTACCCCTCAATATGGTGTGAGAAGTCTGAACACTTTAACAAGTGCGGCACCCCGAACTTATAGCATTATATGCATCAGCTCCGAATCATGTCTTGGGTCAATAGTTGGGTTTTCCCGGCTCCTATGTTTTGGTGCCTTACGTTCCGCTATATCGGCTAAGGTAGCACTAGGAGAACCACTGCAATTGTGCCCCAGTTGAGCTGGGTCGAGCACCTCAGTGGAGAAAGCTAAAACTGACTATCATGATGAAGCGAGAGCTGGTCGCTGTTCGAGAGGTTTTTCGAGTCCCTAAAGACTTATGCCGCTTAGGGTGAGGAGCCGGCTCTGTCCGGCCAAGGCGTGGATAGCGCCCCGAACTCAGTCTTCCGAATACCAGGGGCTTCACCGAAATTTAAAATTATAGAATTCTATGGCTAAGTGAGAGTGTTCACGCATTATAGTCCGATTGCCTTGTTCGTTGGGCTGAGCGCCTCCCTCGAAGGACCCAAACATGGGAAAAAGAGCGCTTAGGTTTATCCCCGAACACCCCAGCACTAGCGGCACGGGGGCAGAAGCCGACGACTCGCCATCTCTCAGAATTGATAAACAGCCGCACAGAAGGTAATATTTTAAATTCCAACAGCATTGCTTAGCGCATATGAACAAGTTTTCAGCGCACAGGACAAAACGAGCAAGTTTCACTCAAAAATTACATCCCTAGAACATTCATCGGCCACAAGGCAGGCACCCTTCAGAACATCCTTATAATAATTCTCGGGCTTGCGATGCTCTTTCCCCGGCGGTGGCCCGTCCTTCACAAGCTTCTCAGCATCCAGCTTGCCCCAGTGCACCTTAGCACGGGCAAGGGCCCTACGGGCACCTTCAATGCAGACGGAGCGCTTGATGACTTCAAGCCTTGTACAGGCCTCCACCAGCCGCTGCACGAGCCCGAAATAGCTCCCAGGCAGAGCCCCTCCAGGCCACAGCCGAACTATGAGGCCCTTCATGGCCTGTTCGGCCGCCTTGTGGAGCTCGACCAGTTGCTTCAGCTGGTCGCTCAGAGGCACGGGGTGTCCGGCCTCAGCATACTGAGACCAGAACACCTTCTTTGTCGAGCTGCCCTCCTCGGCTCGATAGAATGCGGCGGAATCGGACACACTCCAGGGAAGATCTGCGAACGCTCCTGGAGAGCTCCGGATTCGGGTAAGTAACAAGTAACTCACGTTTATGTGTTTGCTTTGCATAAAGAATGCCTTACTGGCCGCTATCTTCTTCACCTCATCCAACTCCTGGAGGGTCTTCTGGGATTCGGCCTTGGCAGACTTGGCATTTTCAATAGCCACCGCGAGCTCGGACGCTCGCGTCTTTGAGTCAAGCTCCAAACTCTCATGTTTTTCCATGAGAGTCTGGAGCTCTTGCTTCACCTTGCCAACCTCGGCCTCATACTTCTCCCGCTCGGTGCGCTCCGTGGCCGCCCTCTTCTCGGCCTCGACCAGCGCTTGCTTAAGGGTCGCCACCTCATACGTGGCCCCTACAATAGCCACGATAATCCTGTCATTTTTTGCAATTGCACCTTTTTATATATATATATATATATATATATATATATATATTTAAACAAGGTATTTATTACCTTCATTGTCCTCGAGCTGCTTCTTGCCATGCCCGAGCTCTTGCTCGGACCGCTCGAGGTTCTGCTTTAGCGTGTCCACTTCCGCGGTCAGTGTGGCGGATGCAAGCAGAGAAGCCTGCATACGCATATTGACTCCTTTTTGTTAGACACCTGCGAATTTTATTTGATCCTCTATTCGGCTTTTCTTCCCGAACGCCAAAGAGAGCATCAGGGGCTACTGTCTATGCGGTAATATTATTTACACATTCTTTACTTACCTCAAAGCCTGTTAAAAGGCTAGTACAAGCTTCAGTCAGTCTGCTCTTGGCGGACTGAACCTTCTGGATCACCGCACTCATAATAGTGTGGTGCCCCTCGTTGATGGAGGCGCCTTGGAGCACCTCCAACAGATTGTCCGGCGCCTCCGGTTGGACGGGGGTCGCCGGCACAGTGGGCTGGCTCCTCTTGGAAGGAGGTCGCCCGCCGGACTTTGGAACCTTTGAAGGTTCCGGAGCAGTGTCCGGCCTAGAGCCGGACTTGGAGCCCTGGGGGGTTTCATCCCCTTTACTCCTGGAGTCCGGGAGGTTGCCTTGTGGCGCCTCTAGGACCACCTCCTCCCGGCTTGGAACCTGTTGGGACAACACTTCGGTGTCGTCCGTAGGGCGGGGGGAGGAAGCCGTCGGAAGCGAGTTCACATCCGACGAGTCTAGTGAGCCGCTCGACGACGCGTCGAGCCGGTCTTTGGGTGGGATGCATAAACATATTCGACGTAAGGGAAAGTTGTGCAATAAACGAATACTATGAATTACTCTGGTATCCGGATACTTACGATTTTGCCAAGGGCTTGGCCCTGGGCAGCCACTCCTCTCTGCCGTCGTCGGCGTCGGTGGAGTAGTCCGGAGGAAGGGTTTTCCCCTTCTTGGACCCTCTGGCCTCCCCAGAGCGGACGGCCTTCCTTTTCTTCTCTCCTCCCGCTGGAGGGGAGAGGTCTCTTCTTATTCCTCCTCGTCTTCACGGGAGGAATGCGCCTCGGAACCGTCGGATGATGGATCCGACACCTCCTGGCGCCGGGCACTCTTTCGAGTCCCCGTGGCCTTTTTCACGGCCTTCTTCTCCGGCACCACATAGGGTGCCGGAACCAGCAGCTTCGCCAAGCGAGCGTCCGCTGGGCCTTTGGGCAAAGGAGCCGGACAGTTGATCTGTACGGACGTCACCTGCCAATCCTGTCAAAGGTAAGGGAGCTTAGATCCCGCATGGAGTCTAACTATGAAAAACGAATACCCTGTAAAAGGAAAAAACAGCTTACCGCGAGAGCGTGACGCTGCGCACTGAATCCGCGATCCTCGGTAGCGGATGCGGGAGCCTCGGCGCCCTTGAAAAGCACCTTCCAGGCATCTTCGTACATTGTGTCAAAGAGCCTGCTCAGAGTTTGGTGCCGCGCCGGGTCGAACTCCCACAGGTTGAAAGCCCGTTGTTGACACAGGAGGATCAAGCGGATGAGCATAACCTGGACTACGTTGACAAGTTTGAGCTTCTTGTCCACCAGGGTTTGGACGCATGTTTGGAGTCTGTTCAGCTCTCCTTTTTTACCCCACGACAGGCCTGTCTCCTTCCAGGAGGTGAGCCGCGTAGGGGGTCCGAATCGAAACTCGGGGGGTGCGACCCATTCGGCGTCGCGCGGCTCGGTGATGTAAAACCACCCCGATTGCCACCCCTTCAGGGTCTCCACAAAGGAGCCCTCGAGCCATAGGACGTTGGCCATCTTGCCCACCATGGCACCTCCGCACTCCGCCTGGTTGTCGCGCACCACCTTCGGCTTGACATTGAAAGTCTTGAGCCATAGGCCGAAATGGGGGCGGATGCGGAGGAAAGCCTCGCACACGACGATAAACGCCGAGATGTTGAGGACAAAGTTCGGGGCCAGATCGTGGAAATCCAGGCCGTAGTAGAACATGATCCCGCGGACAAATGGGTGGAGAGGGAAGCCCAGTCCACGGAGGAAATGAGGGAGGAACACCACCCTCTCATGGGGCCTAGGGGTGGGGATGAGCTGCCCCTTTTCGAGAAGCCGGTACGCGATGTCATTAGACAGGTATCCGGCCTTCCTCAGCTTTTTGATGTGTCCCTCCGTGACGGAGGAAACCATCCACTTGCCTCCTGCTCCGGACATGGCTGGAGAAGGTTGAGGTGGGGAGTGCGGACTTGGGCGCTGGAGCTCGAGTGCGCAAGAATGGATAGGCGAAGGAGGAAGAAGGCATAGGTGAAAAGGTGGATCCTTATCCCCTTATATGGGTGGACGCAACTACATGTCCCCACCAGCCTGGTAAAACTCTCTTATATCCAAGCGCCATAATCAATGGCGCGGTTGGGTTACCCACGCCCGTATTGATGAGAATCCCGGAATAAGGGGACACGATCTCTGCTTTAACAAGATGTGCCAAGGAAACCGCCTCGCATGACGTGCTGAGGTGGGATAATGAAACGACTCGGATAAAGGCTTGGCCTTGGTGTGTCACGCTACGGAATACGTCGGCAGATTACATTTGTGTAAATATTATTCTCTCTACGGCAATATGTGGAAACTTATTTTGCAGAGCCGGACACTATCTTTGTGTTCAAAATCTTCTATGAAGTACTTGGAGGAGGAACCTGCCTTGTAATGCCGAAGACAATCTGCGCGTAGGACTCGTCGTCATTGAAGGCTGGTTCAGGGGCTACTGAGGGAGTCCTGGATTAGGGGGTGTTCGGATAGCCGGACTATACCTTCAGCTGGACTCCTGGACTATGAAGATACAAGATTGAAGACTTTGTCCCGTGTCCGGGAGGGACTTTCCTTGGCGTGGAAGGCAAGCTTGGCGATACGGATATGCAGATCTCCTACCATTGTAACCGACTCTATGTAACCCTAACCCTATCCGGTGTCTATATAAACCGGAGGGTTTTAGTCCGTAGGACAACATAGACAACAACAATCATACCATAGGCTAGCTTCTAGGGTTTAGCCTCTCCGATCTCGTGGTAGATCTACTCTTGTACTACCCACATCATCAATATTAATCAAGCAGGACGTAGGGTTTTACCTCCATCGAGAGGGCCTGAACCTGGGTAAAACTTCGTGTCCCTTGCCTCCTGTTACCATCCGGCCTAGATGCACAGTTCGGGACCCCCTACCCGAGATCCGCCGGTTTTGACACCGACACCGACCATTAGAGCAAAGAGTTTCTCCTCAACCTACTGAACCTACTAAAAATGTTTACTTTGAAATTCCTTCGGGTATGATAGAGAAACTGCTAGCTAATCATTTCACAGGTGATGGAACATTACATCCCGATTTGCACCTAATCTATGTGGATGAAGTTTGTGGATTATTTAAGCTTGCAGGTATGCCCGAGGATGTTATGTAGAACAAGGTCTTCCCTTGATATTTGAAGGGAAAGGCATTGACATGGTTTAGGCTATTTGATGATATGGGATCATGGAACTACAACCGATTGAAATTGGAATTTCATCAGAAGTTTTATCCTATGCATCTTATTCATCGTGATCATAATTATATATATAATTTTTGGCCTTGCGAAGGAGAAAGCATCGCTCAAGCTTGGGGGAGGCTTAAGTCAATGTTATATTCATGCCCCAATCATGAGCTCTCAAGAGAAATTATTATTCAAAAATTTTATGCTCGGCTTTCTCTCAATAATCGCTCCATGCTCGATACTTCTTGTAAGGGTTCTTTTATGATGAAGACTATTGAATTCAAATGGGATTTATTGGAAATAATTAAACACAACTATGAAGATTGGGATCTCGACGAAGGTAAGGAGTCAGGTATAACACCTAAGTTTGATTGTGTTAAATCTTTTATGGATACCGATGTTTTCCGTGAATTCAACACTAAATATGGACTTGACTCTGAGATAGTAGCTTCCTTCTGTGAATCCTTTGCTACTCATGTTGATCTCCCTAAGGAGAAGTGGTTTAAATATAATCCTCCCATCGAAGTAAAAGTGGTTGCACCTATTAAAGTTGAAGAAAAGACTATCACTTATAATGTTGATCCTGTTGTTCCTACTTCTTATATTGAAAAACCACCTTTTCCTGATAGAATAAAGGATCATGCCAAAGCTTCAACTGTGGTTCGTAAGAGTAATACTAGAACACCTACACCCTCTGAGCAAATTAAAGTTGAACCTAGTATTGCTATGGTTAAAGATCTCTTGGCCGATAATATTGATGGGCATGTGATACGTCTCCAACGTATCTATAATTTTTATTGCTCCATGCTATATTATTTACTGTTTTGAATGTTTATGGGATTTATTATCCCGGTGCTCTCCATGACGAGGAGGGAGTAGTTCTCCCTCGGGGCTGAGGGTACGTACCAGTAGCTATGTGTTTGATCTCTCTCTCTCTCGTGTTCTTGAGATGATACGATCTTGATGTATCGCGAGCTTTGCTATTATATTTGGATCCTATGATGTTTCTTCCCCCCTCTACTCTCTTGTAATGAATTGAGTTTCCCCTTTGAAGTTATCTTATCGGATTGAGTCTTTAAAGATTTGAGAACACTTGATGTATGTCTTGCCGTGGATATCTGTGGTGACAATGGGATATCACGTGATTCACTTGATGTATGTTTTGGTGATCAACCTGCGGGTTCCACCCATGAATCTATGCATAGGGGTTGGCACACGTTTTCGTCGTGATTCTCCGGTAGAACTTTGGGGCACTCTTTGAGGTCCTTTGTGTTGGTTGAATAGATGAATCTGAGATTGTGTGATGCATATCGTATAATCATACCCACGGATACTTGAGGTGACATTGGAGTATCTAGGTGACATTAGGGTTTTGGTTGATTTGTGTCTTAAGGTGTTATTTTAGTACGAACTCTAGGGCTGTTTGTGACACTTATAGGAATAGCCCAACGGATTGATTGGAAAGAATAACTTTGAGGTGGTTTCGTACCCTACCATAATCTCTTCGTTCGTTCTCCGCTATTAGTGACTTTGGAGTGACTCTTTGTTGCATGTTGAGGGATAGTTATGTGATCCAATTATGTTAGTATTATTGAGAGGACTTGCACTAGTGAAAGTATGAACCATAGGCCTTGTTTCCTAGCATTGCAGTACCGTTTACGCTCACTTTTATCATTAGTTACCTTGCTGTTTTTATATTTTTAGATTACAAAAACTATTATCTATTATCCATATTGCACTTGTATCACCATCTCTTCGTCGAACTAGTGCACCTATACAATTTACCATTGTATTGGGTGTGTTGGGGACACAAGAGACTCTTTGTTATTTGGTTGCAGGGTTGCTTGAGAGAGACCATCTTCATCCTACACCTCCTACGGATTGATAAATCTTAGGTCATCCACTTGAGGGAAATTTGCTACTGTCCTACAAACCTCTGCACTTGGAGGCCCAGCAACGTCTACAAGAGGAAGGTTGTGTAGTAGACATCAAGCTCTTTTCTGGCGCCATTGCCAGGGAGGTGAGTGCTTGAAGGTATATCTTTAGATCTTGCAATCGAGTCTTTTAGTTTCTTGATTTATCACTAGTTTAGTCTATAAAATAAAATTACAAAAAAATGGAATTAAGTTTGCCTCATACGCTTCATCTTTTTAATATCTTTCGTGAGTATGATGGAAAGGAAAATTGTGCTCAAGTGCTAGAAGAAGAATGCATTAGAATGTTTGGAACTAAATATTTGAATGATGAGCATGATTACAATGTTGTTAGTATGAATTCCTTGAATATCCATGATGCTAATGATATGCAAAGCCACAAGCTTGGGGAAGCTATGTTTGATGAAGATGATATTTTTTGTCCCCCAAGCTTTGATGAGCAAATTTACTATGATGAAAGCATGCCTCCTATCTATGATGATTATATTGATGAAAGTAGATTTGGAGAGGTCATGACTTTATTTTGTGATGAATCCACTATTCTGGAAGAGGTTCCAATTGATTATGAGAACAAAGTTGCTATCTATGATGACTATTGTGATTACTTGAATGCTATAAAGAATAACGATATCCATGAAACTTGTCATCATGATTTTAGTTTTCAATTGGATTATACTTCACATGATAGTTATTTCGTTGAGTTTGCTCCCACTACTATTGATGAGAAGAATTTTGCTTATGTGGAGAGTAATAAAATTTCTATGCTTGTAGATCATGAAAAGAATGCTTTAGGTGCTGGTTATATTGTTGAATTCATTCATGATGCTACTGAAAATTATGATGAGGGAGGAACATATGCTTGTAGGAATTGCAATAATATCAAGTTTGCTCTCTATGTGCTTAAAATTTTGAAGTTATGCTTGTTTTACCTTCCTATGCAAGTTGATTATGGTTCCCACAAGTTGTTTGCTCACAAAATCCCTATGCATAGGAAGCATGTTAGACTTAAATGTGCTAGTCATATTCTTCATGATGCTCTCTTTATGTTTCAATTCTTATCCTTTATGTGAGCATCATTGAAATCATCATGCCTAGCTAGGGGCGTTAAACGATAGCGCTTGTTGGGAGACAACCCAATTTTATTTTAGTTCCTTGATTTTTGTTCCTGTTTAGTAATAAATAATTCATTTATCCTCTGTTTAGATGTGTTCTTATGCTTTTAATTAGTGTTTGTGCCAAGTAGAACCTTCGGGAAGACTTTGGGAAAGTCTTGTTGATCATGCTGTAAAAAACAGAAACTTTAGCGCTCACGAGAATTGCTGCCATTTTTATTTGAAGAGCGATATTTAGTTAATTATTTTTGAATATGATTAATATATAAATTACTCAGGTTCAGAAATTTATTTAAGAATTTTATGAGTTCCATAAATATACGTTTGATCCAGATTACTACAGACTGTTCTGTTTTTGACAGATTCTGTTTTTCGTGTGTTGTTTACTTATTTTGATGAATCTATGGCTAGTAAAATAGTTTATAAACCATAGAGAAGTTGGAATACAGTAGGTTTAACACCAATATAAATAAATAATGAGTTCATTACAGTACCTTGAAGTGGTGATTTATTTTCTTATACTAACGGAGCTTACGAGTTTTCTGTTAAGTTTTGTGTTGTGAAGTTTTCAAGTTTTGGGTAAGGATTCGATGGACTATGGAATAAGGAGTGGCAAGAGTCTAATATTGGGGATTCCTGAGGCACCCCAAGGTAATATTCAAGGACAACCAAGAGCCTAAGCTTGGGGATGCCCCGGAAGGCATCCCCTCCTTCGTCTTCGTTCATCGGTAACTTTACTTGGAGCTATATTTTTATTCACCACATGATATGTGTTTTGCTTGGAGAGTCAATTTATTTTGTTAGGATTTTATTTCTGTTATTTAGAACAATGTTTTGCATCTTTTATTTCAATAAAAGTGGCATTGATAGCCTTTACTATGCCTATGTTACAAGTATACATGTTGCTGTTTGAAAACAGAAAGTTTACCGCTGTTGCAATAATTCCCTAGAAAAGTAAGAATGTGATAAAATGTTGAAACCTTTTGCATATTAAGCTCTGATAAATTTAATACAGTGGGAATTTTCTTTCATAATTTTTGGATCTAGGGAAGTACGGATCTTGCTGCACTCTTTACAGACTTTCCTGTTTAGGCAGATTGCTGTTATGTTTGCATTGTTTGCATATGGTTGCTTCTTTAATGATTCTATTTGAGGATAGGACTATTAAATATGCAGAGGCATTTAGTATTCAATGTTGAATAATAATTTTAGTGATTTGCTACATTAGAGTATGATAAGTTTTTGCAATGGTTTATACTAACTTATCTCACGAGTCCTTGTTGAGTTTTGTGTGGATGAAGCTTTTGAGATTTAGGGAGACCGTGATATGAGAGGAATTAAGGAGACACAAAAGCTCAAGCTTGGGTTTGCCCAAGGCATCCCAAGATAATATTTCAAGAAGTCTCAAGCATCTAATCTTGGGGATGCCCCGGTTGGCATCCCACCTTTCTTCTTCAACAACTATTGGTTAGTTTCGGTTGATCCTAAGTTTTTGCTTCTTCACATGATGTTTGCCATTCTTAGAATGTCATTTTATTTTGATTTACTTGCTGTTTGAATAGAATACCAAGATCTGAAATTATTAAATGTTAGAGAGTCTTCACATAGTTTTATAATTATTCGACTACTCATTGATCTTCACTTATATCTTTTGGAGTAGTTTGTCGTTTGCTCTAGTGCTTCACGTATATATTTTAGAGCATGGTGGTAGTTTTATTTTGAAGAAATAGATGAACTCTCATGATTCACTTACATTATTTTTAGAGTCTTAATGGCATGGTAATTTGCTTAAAATCCTAATATGCTAGGTATCCAAGATTAGTAAAATTTTCTTATGAGTGTGTTGAATACTAAGAGAAGCTTGATGCTTGATGATTGTTTTGAGATATGGAGGTAATAATATTAGAGTCATGCTAGTTGAGTAGTTATGAATTCGAGAAATACTTGTGCTGAAGTTTGTGATTCCCATAGCATGCACGTATGGTGAACCGTTATGTGATGAAGTCGGAGCATGATTTATTTATTGATTGTCTTCCTTATGAGTGGCGGTCGGGGACGAGCGATGGTCTTTTCCTACCAATCTATCCCCCTAGGAGCATGCGCATAATACTTTGCTTTGATAACTTGTAGATTTTTGCAATAAGTATGTGAGTTCTTTATGACTAATGTTGAGTCCATGGATTATACGCACTCTCACCCTTCCACCATTGCTAGCCTCTCTAGTACCGTGCAACTTTCACCGGTACCATAAACCCACCATACCTACCTATAATGGCATTTCCATAGCCATTCCAAGATATATTGCCATGCAACTTTCCACCGTTCTGTTTATTATCACACGCTCCATCATTGTCATATTTCTTTGCATGATCATGTAGTTGACATCGTATTTGTGGCAAAGCCACCGTTCATAATTCTTCCATACATGTCACTCATGAGTCATTGCACATCCCAGTACACCGCCGGAGGCATTCATATAGAGTCATATCTTGTTCTAAGTATCGAGTTGTAATTCTTGAGTTGTAAGTAAATAAAAGTGTGATGATCATCATTATTAGATCATTGTCCCAGTGAGGAAAGGATGATGGAGACTATGATTCCCCCATAAGTCGGGATGAGACTCCGGATGAAAATAAATAAATAAAAGAGGCCAAAGAAGCCCAAAAAAGGGAGAAAGAGGCCATAAAAAAGAAAAATAGAAGGCCCAAATAAAAAATAAAAAAAATGAGAGAAAAAGAGAGAAGGGGCAATGCTACTATCCTTTTACCACACTTGTGCTTCAAAGTATCACCATGATCTTCATGATAGAGAGTCTCCTATGTTGTCACTTTCATATACTAGTGGGAATCTTTCATTATAGAACTTGGCTTGTATATTCCAATGATGGGCTTCCTCAAAATGCCCTAGGTCTTCGTGAGCAAGCAAGTTGGATGCACACCCACTTAGTTTCTTTTTGAGCTTTCATACACTTATAGCTCTAGTGCATCCGTTGCATGGCAATCCCTACTCACTCACATTGATATCTATTGATGGGCATCTCCATAGCCCGTTGATACGTCTAGTCGATGTGAGACTATCTTCTCCTTTTTGTCTTCTCCACAACCACCATCTATTCCACCTATAGTGTATATCCATGGCTCACGCTCATGTATTGCGTGAAGATTGAAAAAGTTTGAGAACATCAAAAGTATGAAACAATTGCTTGGCTTGTCATCGGGGTTGTGCATGATTTAAATATTTTGTGTGGTGAAGATAGGAAGCATAGCCAGACTATATGATTTTGTAGGGATAGCTTTCTTTGGCCATGTTATTTTGAGAAGACATGATTGCTTAGTTAGTATGCTTGAAGTATTATTGTTTTTATGTCAATATTAAACTTTTGTCTGAATCTATGGATCTGAATATTCATGCCACAATTAAAAGAAGAATCACATTGAAATTATGCCAAGTAGCACTCCGCATCAAAAAATCTGTTTTTATCATTTACCTACTCGAGGACGAGCAGGAATTAAGCTTGGGGATGTTGATACGTATCCAACGTATCTATAATTTTTTATTGCTCCATGCTATATTATTTACTGTTTTGAATGTTTATGGGCTTTATTACACACTTTTATATCATTTTTGGGACTAACCTATTAACCCAGAGCCCAGTGCCAGTTTCTGTTTTTACCCTGTTTTAGGGTTTCGAAGAAAAGGAAAACCAAACGGAGTCCAATTGACCTGAAACTTCACGGAACTCATTTTTGGAAGGAAAGAAGCCCAGAAGACTTGGAGTGCACGTCGGGGGATCTGCGAGGAGGTCACGAGGCAGGGGGGCGCGCCCTCCACCCTCGTGAGCCCCTCGTGGCCCCCCTGACGTACTTCTTCCGCCTATATATCTCCATATACCCTAAAAACATCTGTGAGCACAATAGATCGGGAGTTCCGCCGCCAGAAGCCTCTGTAGCCACCGAAAGATAATCTAGACCCGTTCTGGCACCCTGCCGGAGGGGGCAATCCCTCTCCGGTGTCCATCTTCATCATCCCGGTGCTCTCCATGACGAGGAGGGAGTAGTTCTCCCTCGGGGCTGAGGGTATGTACCAGTAGCTATGTGTTTGATCTCTCTCTCTCTCTCTCGTGTTCTTGAGATGATACGATCTTGATGTATCACGAGCTTTGCTATTTATTTGGATCCTACGATGTTTCTTCCCCCCTCTACTCTCTTGTAATGAATTGAGTTTCCCCTTTGAAGTTATCTTATCGGATTGAGTCTTTAAAGATTTGAGAACACTTGATGTATGTCTTGCCGTGGATATCTGTGGTGACAATGGGATATCACGTGATTCACTTGATGTATGTTTTGGTGATCAACTTGCGGGTTCCACCCATGAACCTATGCATAGGGGTTGGCACACATTTTCATCGTGATTCTCCGGTAGAACTTTGGGGCACTCTTTGAGGTCCTTTGTGTTGGTTGAATAGATGAACCTGAGATTGTGTGATGCATATCGTGTAATCATATCCACGGATAGTTGAGGTGACATTGGAGTATCTAGGTGACATTAGGGTTTTGGTTGATTTGTGTCTTAAGGTGTTATTTTAGTACGAACTCTAGGGCTGTTTGTGACACTTATAGGAATAGCCCAACGGATTGATTGGAAAGAATAACTTTGAGGTGGTTTCGTACCCTACCATAATCTCTTCGTTCATTCTCCGCTATTAGTGACTTTGGAGTGACTCTTTGTTGCATGTTGAGGGATAGTTATGTGATCCAATTATGTTAGTATTGTTGAGAGGACTTGCACTAGTGAAAGTATGAACCCTAGGCCTTGTTTCCTAGCATTGCAGTACCATTTACGCTCACTTTTATCATTAGTTACCTTGCTGTTTTTATGTTTTCAGATTACAAAAACTATTATCTATTATCCATATTGCACTTGTATCACCATCTCTTCGCCGAACTAGTGCACCTATACAATTTACCATTGTATTGGGTGTGTTGGGGACACAAGAGACTCTTTGTTATTTGGTTGCAGGGTTGCTTGAGAGAGACCATCTTCATCCTACGCCTCCTACGGATTGATAAACCTTAGGTCATCCACTTGAGGGAAATTTGCTACTGTCCTACAAACCTCTACACTTGGAGGCCCAACAACATCTACAAGAAGAAGGTTGTGTAGTAGACATCGGCATGTTATTTACTTCTGTGATGAAGCTGCTAGAATTGCTAGACTTGATACTAAAAATAAACATAGACCTATTGTAGGCATGCCTATTATTTCTGTTAAAATAGGAGATCATTGCTATCATGGCTTATGTGATATGGGTGCTAGTGCGAGTGCAATACCTCATTCCTTATACGAAGAAATTATGCATGATATTGCACCTGCTGAGATAGAGGAAATTGATGTTACGATTAAGCTTGCCAATAGAGACACTATTTCACCCTATGGAATTGTAAGAGATGTTGAAGTCTTGTGTGGGAAACTTAAATATCCTGCTGATTTTCTTGTTCTTGGTTCCCCACAAGATAACTTTTGTCCCATTATATTTGGTAGACCCTTCTTGAATACTGTTAATTCTAGGATAGACTGCAAAAAGGATGTTGTTACTATTGGTTTGGGGGATATGTCTCATGAGTTTAATTTTGCTAAATTTCGTACACAACCCCATGATAAAGAATTTCCTAGTAAAGATGAAATTATTGGTCTTGCTTCTATTGCTGTGCCTCCTAATGATCCTTTAGAACAATATTTGCTCGACCATGAAAATGATATGTTTATGAATGAAAGAAGGGAAATAGATGAAGTATTCTTTAAACAGGGACCTATTTTGAAACACAACTTGCCTGTTGAAATCCTAGGGGATCCTCCTCCACCCAAGGGTGATCTTGTGTTTGAGCTTAAACCTTTACCTGATACTCTTAAAAATGCTTATCTTGATGAGAAAAAGATATATCCTGTTATTATTAGTGCTAATCTTTCAGAGCATGAAGAAAAGAAATTATTGAAAACTCTGAAGAAGCACCGTGCTGCTATTGGATATACTCTTGATGACCTTAAGGGCATTGGTCCCACTCTATGCCAGCACAAAATAAAATTGGAGAAAGACGCGAAACTGGTTGTTGATCAACAACGACGGTTAAATCCTAAGATTAAAGAAGTGGTAAGAAAATAAATACTAAAACTTCTGGAGGCAGGTATAATTTATCCCGTTGCTGATAGTCAGTGGGTAAGTCCTGTCCATTGTTTCCCTAAGAAGGGAGGTATTACTGTTGTTCCTAACGATGAACATGAATTGATCCCACAAAGAATTGTTACAGTGTAACAGCCTGGTTTTTGGCCCTTTTCTTTTTCTTTTTGATTTATTGGTTTTTGCTCTGTTTTTCTTTTTGGAGTGGTTCTGTGGCCTTGTCACCTGGGAAATCATCCTCATTTCCTCTCTCAGGTGGCTCATCATTCTCAAAACCTTGCCCAAGACCATATCATTTCCATTCTATCCCAAACCCTAAAATCTTTTTCTAGGGGATATTCCTTTTTCTATTAAAGGAATAACCCTATCTACCCTAGGTTGTGAAGCAACCTATATTTCTGTCCATACAAAATTCCCAAATAATTCTCATAATTTCTTTGGGTCATATATTGCTCAAATATGCCCAAACTTTCCTGTCCTAGCCCAAGAATAATTCCCCACCAATTATTCTTCATTTCTGTCCAGAGGGGCACTTTGTGAAGAAAGTGCCACCTATCCTTTCCTGATTGCTCCCAATTTTTTGGAATTCTCTTATGTCCAAATCATTGCCTCATGCCAAAATTCAACTTTATTTGCCTAGTCAATCTTCCTCAGCAATTTTTTAAACTTTCTGTCAGACAGAAGGCATTATGAAGGAAGTACTAGCTAGGAGCTTCCAAATGAGTTGAAATTTGGCACACTCCTTCATGTTCCTATATTATCACACTCCTCCAAATTTCAGCTCCATCCCTTGATCTATGTGAGAACAACATCAAATCTTTGATTCTGTCAATATTTTCAGGTTGTGAAGCAAGTATATTTTATATTGCTTCATCTTTCCTGAACATTTACCAGAGCATTCTCCTACACAAATAACTTCTCTCCACCAAATTTGGGATCAATTCTTAAAGCCAATATTTCTCTAGAAGTTTTGCAAGTTTCTGGACAGAGGGGATAGCTGTGAAGGAAGTACCATTTTGGTGAATCCATTTGGTGCAAACTTTTTACAGAATCTTCTTATGACCAAATAACTAAGACTTGCCAAATTTGAGCTCATGTTGATGCTCCATGTGAGTGCATCATCCAAATCTTATTTATGGAGCAAAAATGCAGTTGTGAAGCAACTATATTCATTACTAGTCTGTCAGGACCCCGATCCTAAGTCACACCGATCTAGCATGTAACACTTCATATCACTTTGCGGCCTCACGCACGGTATTCCCACGGGTGCCACCTTACCTGGCCCGGGACCGTTTGCGCCTTTTTGGCGCACGTATATGATAGTGTCGCTAGCATCCGTATGACAGAGAACCCGGGCCGACATGACTAGTCGTGAACCCAAAGTGGCACTAACTTACGGGGACAGGCATACATGAAACAACATCGAACATGTCGGTCATTAACGTGTGAATCCGGGCTGTAGCAACTGGGCTAACAGGACTCCGGGAACCCGGGCCGTAGCAAGATAGCAGGACTCCGGAAGTCACCGCGTGACATTTCCATGAAGGGACAGACACAGGAACAAAGTGGATCACATACCGGGCAGTCTAAGTGTTCCGGAGCAGTAGTACTGGGCTTGCATGACTCTGGTAAACCGGGTTGTAGCAGACTGCCAAGGCTCAGTGGAAACACAAGACTACATTTCCCCATAAGAGAGGCTACCAAGGATAAACAACTAGATTGTCGTATCCCACACATACCAAGCATTTCAATAACATACACACAATATGCTCGATATGTGCAAATACAACATGGCATCACAACAAAACTCTACGACTCAAAGTATTTATTCATTAGGCTCCGAAGAGCCAGATATTACAAACATGGGTCTCATGACCCAACATTCAGAGCATACCAGACAAAGCACATGCGGAAGCTTAACATGTCTGAGTACAGACATCTACAAATGAAAAAGGCTGAGAAGCCTGACTATCTACCAGATCCTACCGAGGGCACAAGATCGTAGCCGAGGTATCAAGCTAAACGTCGAAGTCCACACGGAACTACTAGCAAGACTGACGTCTCTCTGCAAAACATAAAATAGGCAAATGTGAGTACAAATGTACCCAGCAAGACTTATATCAGAACTATCTGCATATGCATCGGTATCAGTAAAGGGGGTGGTGGAGTTTAACTGCAGCAAGCCAGCTTTGACTCGGTGGCTATCCTGAACTACGACTGCAAGCAACTCTTTTGAGGTGGCGCACATGAGTCCACATATTCACCATATCAATACACCACTATGGATCCGCTCCCGTCTCCCTACGAGAACGCCATCCATAGCACTCACGCTTATCTTGCGCATTTTAGAGTATCCACTTTCTCTTGTCTATGAACGGTACAGGCAACCAAGTAGTCCTTTACCGTGGACGCGGCTATTCGAATAGATGATGTTAAACCTGCAGGGGTGTACTTCTTCATACACGCTCTCACCACTTACCGTCGTTTACACGACATGTACTCAGCAACCTTCAAGCGGAAGCCCAACGAGGGTGTCGGCCACGGCCTACCTAAACACTCAAGTCTCTAGTCCCGGTTTATCACCTACCCAGGTTCCATCCACAGGGAGTCCGGCCGAGGTTTCCACATACGGCCCCGAACGATGTGTACAGGGTTCCGAGACACCAAACGGGCGCCCGGCATGCCCGACCATGGTGTATCTACCACATCATAGCCCACCCCTGGGGTCAGCACTACACACGACCGCCAACACATATCCTACAAACACCAGAAACTAGTTGCAACTCCTAGACAGAGGACTAGGGTGGTTAAGAAGCCGAGAGGGTCAATTAAGGATCCCAATGCATGGTAGTAACTGGTTCTTAAATCACACATACAGATCTCGGTGCTTAAGGACGGTTCCAATGAGACAACCCACCATCTACTCCTACATGGCCTCCCATCGATACCTTTACCAAATCGTGTTCAACACACTTAGCTCACAGACATTAGGACATGTTCACAACTTTCCAATTCATCCCTGATGAATCAGATCTGACACAACTCTAAGCAATAGCAGGGATGACAAGCAAACATGAATGAGTAGGCACATCAGGGCTCAAACAACTCCTACTCATGCTAGTGGGTTTCATCTATTTACTGTGGCAACGACAGGTCATGCAGAGAAAAGGGGTTCAACTACCGCAGCATGTAACAGTTGAATCGTTGTTGTCCTAATGCAGTAAAAGAGAGCAGGAGCGAGAGAGTGGAATTGTATCGGAATGAACAAGGGGGTTTTGCTTGCCTGGCACTTCTGAAGATAGTATAACTCTTCAACGGTGTCATCGAACTCGTCGTCGAAACACGTCTACTGAGAGGGGACAACCACCGACAAACAAAGAAGAAACACCATCAATGCCATGCAACAATATGATGCATGAATGACACGGCAATACGAATGTGTTCTGGGCTAATGCAAGTTAGAACAGATTGAAATGAGTCCATTTGAACCAAAGATTCAAATGCAAACCCATTTTATGAGGTCATAAAGGTGCATTAACTTGTTTCACTTGAACAGCCAGGTTATGTTGCTTTATCATGCATGAAACCAGTACCAGTGGATAGATTGGATTTTTCTGATCATTTTTCAAATATAAATCTTTGCATTTGGAGTTATAGATTAATTTCTACAAATTTTTGAAGTTTGTAGCATTTTCTAGAATTTCCTAAATAAACTTAAATCCAGAAAATGATTTATAGCGTCAGCATTACGTCACAACGAAGTCAGCAAGTCAACTGGGCGGTCCAGGTCAAACCTGGACGGTTGGGCCCGCGTGTCAGTGTCACAGGGCTAATCCTATTTTAGTTAAACCTAAACTAGGTAATTAGCAGGGGCTGGCCCCACATGTCAATGACCCAGGGGAGGTCAAACCCGTGGTCAACAGCCCTACACGCCGGCGTCTCGTCGCCGGTGATAGCACGCACGACGGAGGCTCGGGTTTCGCCCTCGGCGACCAAAAGGACGGCGGAGGGGCTCTGCGTGGAGCTGGGCGTGCGCCGCATCTAGGGAAGCACATGAGAGGGGCCTGGGTGGCCAAAGTCGACGGCACCGACGAGTGGAGCGGTGCCGGAGTTCGGACATCGACGGACTCAACGCCGCAGGGCACAGCAGGAGCAACGGGTGGTTGCTACGGCCCTGTGGTGACGCGCTACGCACGGTGATGCGCTCGGTTTTGAGCTCCAGTGTAGGTGGCCACGGCGGCGAGGAGCTCAGGCGGCGGCGCATGCGTCCAGGCGAGGTGTGTCAGCTACGGCGTGCAGCAGAGAAAATAGAGAGGGGGATTCAGGTCAGGAGCTCACGGTGGGGAAGATGAACAGGTCAGCTAACTCGGGGGTGACCGGACGGTGTCGTGGCGTTGCCGGCGATCTCGGACGACCGAGGAGGAAGACGGCGACGTTGGGGACGAAGCAGAGCTCCTGGCACCGCTTGACCCCGTGGAGAGGACGAAGACGTCGTGCAGAGCTCTGGAACAGCTCAGAGAGGCGAGGGAGAGGCGGCGGCTATGGAAACAATGAGCGGCGGTGACGAGCTCCGCTCGGTGGGGGGGAAGAGAGCCAGTGGAGGGGGAGAAGGCACGGGAGAGGGAGAGAGAGGTCGGGGGGTGCGTGGCGTCGTCCAGACGTGTCGGGGCAGCGGCAGAAGTAGGAGGTGGCCGGGCGCGTGCCGGCGTGTGTCGGCCACGCGCGCTGCCTATTGGCACGGGGAGGAAGACGACAGGGAGCCGGGAAAGTGGGCTGGGCCAGCCACTTGGGCTCCAGTTGGCTGCACAGGTGAGGTAAGCCCAGGTAAGTTCCTTTCTCTCTCTCTCTCTCTCTCTCTTGTTTCAGTTTTCTATTTTTCTGTAATCTTTGTGGCTTTTCTAAAAATACCTAGACCCTTTCAAAAATCACCAAACTGCACATGCCCACTGTATAGGATATATTCAACATGGAACATTTCAGTTTAGGATTACATGGGCATTTAAAATATTTACTAGCATTTAAATGCCCAAATTCAAATAACATATGATTTAATCCAGTGACCTTTGGATGACCTAGAAATTTGTGCACCATTTTTGTCAGAGGTTCTAGACCAAGGCAAAGATGATGAACATTTTAGAAGGGCATTTTGGGTTCATTGAAAAGATTTAATTTTGACCCTAGTTGAATTTCATTTGCTGCTAGGGTTTATCAGTCCCCATTTCATCTTTATATAAAATTTAAACATGATGCAACAGACAAGTGCTAGCCTAGTGCAAGGTAAAGCTAGGGATGTGACAACTCACCCCCGCTAAACAAGAATCTCGCCCCGAGATTCAAGACATGAGGTAAGATGAAGGGGGAACACAAACTAACACAATCTTCACGATCTAGGGTGCACTCCATAAGAACGTTGATTCGATCACCATCATTGTCTTGAAGTATTGCTCCAGGAACTCCTACCAACATGACAACGAGAGGGAAAAGAAACTCTAGAAGGATCGATCTTCTCGAAGACCGAGCAACTCAGGATTAACTCACGGAATGAGACATAGATACATCTCACGAGCTGAGACGTGAAGCACACATTAGGAGTGATGGAAAGAGGTAGATGACAAGGTTCTACTGGGTAGGACAAAATTCCACGCTGAAGAAGATGGTGCATAGGTTTCAGAGTAGCAAGGAGATGAATTGCTATGATTCCATATCGGGGCACCTTAGGGAAGGAGACTCGTAGAATAATTCTTTGAAGTGGCAAAAAGAATTACTTTTGATTCAAAGATCATTGAAACTCTTGATACCATCCTAGGGCAAATACAATCAATCATTTGAAGGAGTCCGAAAGAATGACATACTCGAACTAGGATGGATGATGTGGACTACCTTGTTGAAGATTACGCAATGGATGATTTTTGCTTATCATCGGAAATGGATGGGACCCATGGTAAGTCCACTTTTGAAGATGATCCTGGAAAACAATTACTATGGTGCAAGCTGGGAACAAAATACAAATGCTGGGAATGATTCTGGTAACTGGGGAAAAACTCAACAGTCGAGAGTGTTTCCAACGTTTCAATGGTTATAGAATCATCGAAGAAACTAAGAGCACAAGGATCCCTAAGGAATAACTTCTAGAATAAGTCGCACGAAATCCTCATGGAAAGATGGTCAAAGCTACTACAATGACAGATCTTCCGGCTAGGTGTGTCGGCCAAAACATCAACCCTGTCGGGACCTACATCATAGATCTTGGAAAAGTTCCAACCATCATATCTACCTGAGATTCAGATCTGGTTGGTAATAGGATATTTCAGACTCACATGTCTGAAAAGAAGGGTTGCAACACAAATCGACAAGATAATGTTGCGAGACTCTCGGGAGATGAACTACGTTAGCAAGCTCCAAAACATAAGCTGGTTCTACTACATACATGTGAGCATGTTGTCCAAGACAAGCATGACCACATAGTAGTCTTACAACGAAACACTATGGAGTTCTGATTGGGAACCATCATCGCGGAGAGCGAAGTCTTGCGCATGTACCTTTGGGTCCTTAAGGATTAGCACTTAAGAACTTCTTTTCCTTGAACAAATCAATCAGTGGCTTGGTGTGCTAGGGATTCATATAGAATGAAGGTTGCAAGTCTCCAAACCACAGAATACTTCGCATGTATGCATGACTGACTTGGGATGATTCCAGAGGAAGCGAAACAAACTTTCTCAAATTCATGGCGGCAACTTGCATCATATGCATGTGAATTAGAGGAAGTCACTTCTTCCATCCGAACATATGCTTCATGAATGGAACACGAAGATAATGCTTATAAAGTTTCCAATACTAGCTGGATGTTCAACACGAATCGTGGAGAAGGTAGCAGTGTTGCTGGCGGGCTCAACAACAATTCATCCAGGTTTCCATGGAGATGGAATTCCATAATTATGTGAACAAGTGGTAGCATTGGTCAGACCCAGAAGATATAATGGTGTATGCTCGAGGGATCAACCACGAGTAAGACAACATTATGAACATCGTTGGTTCTAATTTGATTTGACGATAACCCATACTCAAATCAAAGATTGGGTAAGACAATAGGTCCAACAACTGATCACGAGGACCAATTGATGAAGATATCATCTTTCTTCAACACACACAGACACACAGAGAAGATATCCCTTAGAGATGAACTAAGTTAAGCAAAGCTTTTACCTTCCAACTCTCCAAGTTGTTGTCTAGCTCAACCAACTAGCTCAGGGATATCCAACACAGATTCTTGGAGAAGGGGTGATTTATAAGAAAACCAACTTGATCACGAACTCAACATAGCGGTCAGGTGACAACCAGGTAATACTTCCGAGAAGATCTTCAGAAAATCACAAATCACCGATATGTCACTAAGCCCGAGAACAATCTTGCTTTTCAGGGCAAGACGATATGATCAAATAAGCAAGGATTGACACTATCCTAACTCATTGATCAAAAAGTGCACCAGAAATAAGGAGTAGGTAGCACGATCAACCTTAGGGTGATGATTCAATAATCAACACGCTAAGGATAAGATTATTGTCCATTAACTACCAAGCAACACAGTTGCTAGGAGTATTTATTTCACACATCACGGTTCACTTGTCGGCATTCCGATTGCGACAACACGGAACCAAGGAATGAAAAATGATGGCAAGAAGTATCACTGCATCAAGAATTCATGAGAGATGGTGCAATTCTCATGACAGTCCTGACATAAAGGGGGTAATACTCTGAGGTAGAACAGAGCAAAAGCTGGATTGGCATTTTGGTCTGCGAAATACGACTACTTTGACCCAACCCTAGATATGGATGGGGTAATGGAGTTTGTTTCTCCTAGTCATTCCGGAATAGAATGGCTTGACGGACCACAAGAATAGTAGGCATCGATGAGCACAAATGCATGACATACTCTTGACTATCAACTGATACACGAGGGTAGGAATCCAACCAAAGAGGGACAACTCAAAGGAACATAGCACTTCCAGATAATCCATGCAGAAAGGTAGGACTTGCAGATTCACAATGCAGAATGGAGAACTCCTCAAGAGCACTCTTGTTGTGATCTTTTGGTTCAAAGAACTTCTGCCATAAGCAGTTCATGGTATTTGGAAGAAGGAAATGCCACGGGCCTCGAGGACTATCACAAGGTTACTAATAACCTAAAGGAACGAGCAAACACTATCAACAGGAAATAAGTAGGGTGAATCTCGGGTTCAAAACCTAGGAATAGAATGCCTACTAACTAAATGGCATCACGGGATGCTTTCAAGAATGACGGCCAGAATCATCACACCGGGAACACAAAACATGGCTAGTTTACTAGGTGACTCCCTAAAACACCTAGGGTCATAAAAATAGCCCCAACATATATACCGAGGCAATAGAGTACCTCAACGTAGTGGATAGTGTGCTTATTCTGACCAAAAAGGACATCGGGAACGGAAAGAAAGGATTTGCAAATGCATTAGACTATTTAGTAACCTAGGATGACTCGGACAGCATAACGGCTATAAATGCTCAAAAAGAATTGAGACATCCTGCAAAATGGTGGCATAACCACTCAACAACATCATATCAAGGTTCTGAGGCCAGCTATGAACACACGGAAGTAGTAGAAACTGAACTGGGGCTTAAATCCATCAATCCTATAAGTCTCTATCATAGTAACTCGTCATCCTGATAGATAGATGAGAAGGCCTAGTTCTTAATCCCCATAGAAGAGAAGAGGATGACTCAGATCAGAAGGGCATAAGGTAAAGGAGTAAAAAGAGCCGCATGTTCCCTTACATAACCAAATCATTTCTAGACTCAACTTCGACCAGTTTGGCTTGGTAATCCTACAGGCAGTCAGGCTCTGATACCAAATCTATCAGGACCCCGATCCTAAGTCACACCGATCTAGCATGTAACACTTCATATCACTTTGCGGCCTCATGCACGGTATTCCCACGGGTGCCACCTTACCTGGCCCGGGACCGTTTGCGCCTTTTGGCTCACCGTATATGATAGTGTCGCTAGCATCCATATGACAGAGAACCCGGGCCGACATGACTAGTCATGAACCCAAAGTGGCACTAACTTACGGGGACAGGCATACATGAAACAACATCGAACATGTCGGTCATCAGCGTGTGAATCCGGGCTATAGCAACTGGGCTAACAGGACTCCAGGAACCCGGGCTGTAGCAGGCTAGCAGGACTCCGGAAGTCACAGTGTGACATTTCCCCAAAGGGACAGACACAGGAACAAAGTGAATCACATGCCGGCCAGTCTAAGTGTTCCAGAGTAGTAGTACTGGGCTAGCAGGACTCCGGTAAACCGGGCTGTAGCAGACTACCAAGGCTCAGTGGAAACACGAGACTACATTTCCCCATAAGAGAGGCTACCAAGGATAAACAACTAGATTATCGGATCCCACACATACCAAGCACTTCAATAACATACACACAATATGCTCGATATGTGCAAATACAACATGGCATCACAACAAAACTCTACGACTCAAAGTATTTATTCATTAGGCTCCGAAGAGCCAGATATTACAAACATGGATCTCATGACCCAACATTCAAAGCATACCAGACAAAGCACATGCGGAAGCTTAACATGTCTGAGTACAGACATCTACAAATGAAAAAGGCTGAGAAGCCTGACTATCTACCAGATCCTGCCGAGGGCACAAGATCGTAGCCGTGGTATCAAGCTAAACATCGAAGTCCACACGGAACTACTAGCAAGACTGACGTCTCTCTGCAAAACATAAAATAGGCAAATGTGAGTACAAATGTACCCAACAAGACTTATATCAGAACTATCTACATATGCATCGGTATCAGTAAAGGGGGTGGTGGAGTTTAACTGCAGCAAGCCAGCTTTGACTCGGTGGCTATCCTGAACTATGACTGCAAGCAACTCTTTTGAGGTGGCGCACACGAGTCCACATATTCACCATATCAATACACCACTATGGATCCGCTCCCGTCTCCCTACGAGAATGCCATCCATAGCACTCACGCTTATCTTGCGCATTTTAGAGTATCCACTTTCTCTTGTCTATGAACGGTACAGGCAACCAAGTAGTCCTTTACCGTGGACGCGGCTATTCGAATAGATGATGTTAACCCTGCAGGGGTGTACTTCTTCATACATGCTCTCACCACTTACCGTCGTTTACACGACATGTACTCGGCAACCTTCAAGCGGAAGCCCAACGAGGGTGTCGGCCACGGCCTACCTAAACACTCAAGTCTCTAGTCCCGGTTTATCGCCTATCCAGGTTCCATCCGCAGGGAGTCCGGCCGAGGTTTCCACATACGACCCCGAACGATGTGTATAGGGTTCCGAGACACCAAACGGGCGCCCGGCATGCCCGACCATGGTGTATCAACTGCATCATAGCCCACCCCTGGGGTCAGCGCTACGCACGGCCACCAACACATATCCTACAAACACCAGAAACTAGTTGCAACTCCTGGATAGAGGACTAGGGTGGTTAAGAAGCCGAGAGGGTCAATTAAGGATCCCAATGCATGGTAGTAACTGGTTCTTAAATCACACATACAGATCTCGGTGCTTAAGGACGGTTTCGATGAAACAACCCACCATGTACTCCTACATGGCCTCTCATCGATACCTTTACCAAATCGTGTTCAACACACTTAGCTCACACACATTAGGACATGTTCACAACTTTCCAATTCATCTCCGATGAATCAGACCTGACACAACTCTAAGCAATAGCAGGCATGACAAGCAAACATGAATGAGTAGGCACATCAGGGCTCAAACAACTCCTACTCATGCTAGTGGGTTTCATCTATTTACTGTGGCAACGACAGGTCATGCAGAGGAAAGGGGTTCAACTACCGCAACATGTAACAGTTGAATCATTGTTGTCCTAATGCAGTAAAAGAGAGAAGGAGCGAGAGAGTGGTATTGTATCGGAATGAACAAGGGCGTTTTGCTTGCCTGGCACTTCTGAAGATAGTATAACTCTTCAACGGTGTCATCGAACTCGTCGTCGAAACACGTCTACTAAGAGGGGATAACCACCGACAAACAAAGAAGAAACACCATCAATGCCATTAAACAATATGATGCATGAATGCCATGGCAATATGAATGTGTTTTGGGCTAATGCAAGTTAGAACAGATTGAAATGAGTCTATTTGAACCAAAGATTCAAATGCAAACCCATTTTATGAGGTCATAAAGGTGCATTAACTTGTTTCACTTGAACAGCCAGGTTAAGTTGCTTTATCATGCATGAAACCAGTACCGGTGGATAGATTGCATTTTTCTGATCATTTTTCATATATAAATCTTTGCATTTGGAGTTACAGATTAATATCTACGAATTTTTGAAGTTTGTAGCATTTTCTGGAATTTCCTGAATAAACTTAAATCCAGAAAATGATTTATAGCGTCAGCATTACGTCACAGCAAAGTCAGCAAGTCAACTGGGCGGTCCAGGTCAAACCTGGATGGTGGGGCCCGCGTGTCAGTGTCACAGGGCTAATCCTATTTTAGTTAAACCTAAACTAGGTAATTAGCAGGGGCTGACCCCACATGTCAATGACTCGGGGGAGGTCAAAACCCTGGTCAACAGGCCTAACACGCCGGCGGCTCGTCGCCGGCGATAGCACGCACGGCGGAGGCTCGGGTTTCGCCCTCAGGCGACCAAAAGGACGGCGAAGGGGCTCTACGTGGAGCTGGGCGTGCGCCGCATCTAGGGAAGCACACGAGAGGGGCCGGGATGGACGGAGTCGGCGGCACTGACGAGCGGAGCGGCGCCGGAGTTCGGACATCGACGGACTCGATGCCGCAGGGCACGGCAGGAGCAATGGGTGGTTGCTACGGCCCCGTGGTGACGCGCTACACGCGGTGATGCGCTCGGTTTTGAGCTCCAATGTAGGTGGCCACGGCGGCGAGGAGCTCAGGCGGCGGCGCGTGCGGGCAGGCGAGGTGTGTCAGCTACGGCGTGCAGCAGAGAAAACAGAGAGGGGGGTTCAGGTCAGGAGCTCACGGCGGGGAAGATGAACAGGTCAGCTAGCTCAGGGGTGGCCGGACGGTGTCGTGGCGTTGTCGGCGATCTCGGACGACCGAGGAGGAAGACGGTGGCGTTGGGAACGAAGCAGAGCTCCTGGCGCCGCTTGACCCCGTGGAGAGGACGAAGACGTCGTGGCAGAGCTCGGGGACAGCTCAGAGAGGCGAGGGAGAGGCGGCGGCTACGGCAACAATGAGCGGCGGTGACGAGCTCCGCTCGGTGGGAGGGGGGAGAGAGCCAGAGGAGGGGGAGAAGGCACGAGAGAGGGAGAGAGAGGTCAGGGGGTGCGTGGCATCGTCCAGACGCGTCGAGGCAGCGGCGGAAGCAGGAGGTGGTCGGGCGCGTGCCGGCGTGCGTCGGCCACGCGCGCTGCCTATTGTCGCGGGGAGGAAGACAACAAGGAGCCGGGAAAGTGGGCTGGGCCAGCCACTTGGGCTCCAGGTGGCTGCACTAGTGAGGTAAGCCCAGGTAAGTTCCTTTCTCTCTCTCTCTCTCGCTCTCTCTCTCTCTTTTGTTTCAGTTTTCTATTTTTCTGTAATTTTTGTGGCTTTTCTAAAAATACCTAGACCTTTTCAAAAATCACCAAACTGCACATGCCGACTGTATAAAATTCCAACATGGAACATGTCAGTTTAGGATTACATCGGCATTTAAAATATTTACTAGCATTTAAATGCCCAAATTCAAATAACATATGATTTAATCTAGTGACCTTTGGATGACCTAGAAATTTGTGCACCATTTTTGTTGGAGGTTCTAGACCAAGGCAAAGATGATGAACATTTTATAAAGGCATTTTGGGTTCATTGAAAAGATTTAATTTTAACCCTAGTTGAATTTCATTTGCTGCTAGGGTTTATCAGTCCCCATTTCATCTTTACATAAAATTTAAACATGATGCAACAGACAAGTGCTAGCCTAGTGCAAGGTAGAGCTAGGGATGTGACATGGTCCAAATCTTCTCAAAGTTACCAGGATGAAAGTCTTTCTTACCCTAAACCTCGTAGACAACTCCATTGCTCCCAATCACTTCCTGTTGATCACCAGTGCTCATCCAAGTTTACTGTAGTAAACTTTAGAGGTATATTACCATTTAACCAGGGCATTTTTCATCTATCTACCACCGCAGTTGTAACCTCCCCTGGAAGAACTTACCCATAGACAACAATTTCCAGCCCATATCCCCCGCTACATGCCGGTTCACGCGGTGACCGCGTTAATGGCATCACTGTGCATGCGCTCTGTGTGCAGTGGCTGCGTCCAGTGGCCGTTTGTGCTTCGGCACCTCCTCCTCTCGCCGGCTTTGCGCGCGTGAGCATGTCCAGCAGTTTTACCGTGTCGTCGCCATCCCCCTGGAGCCATCTCCCCCTCCATAAGCCCTCCGTCAGCTCTCGTCGCCGCGTGCCCACGGACGTGCTGTAGCCGACCGTCGTTTCCCTCCTCGGTGTCCTCTTCCTCTTCTTGTCCCCGAGCTCCGCTCATCTCCGTGACCTCTGCGGCTCGTCCGCACTCCCGCACCTCCCCGTGATCGATGAGCGTCGTCAGTGCTTTGACCGGGCGTGCACGGCGGCGACCGGCTCAGCCTCCCTCGCCCGCCTATATATAGGCCTCCCCGAGCCTTTCGAGCACACCAGCAGCCTCCCCGCACTCCAGTACCCCTTCCCAGCCTCTCATTCCAGCTCGAGGAGCTCCCGTGCCCTCCATTGCCACCATGGCCGCCGTGGTGCTCCGCCTAAATTCCGGCGAGCCGCGCCTCCTTTCCCTGTTCCAACACCACAAGAGCACTCCTCTCCTCCCCGTAGTTCGCCCCACCCCCTCTCCCTTCACCGGAGACGGCCTCAACGCCAAGAACCACCGCCGCCCGAAGCTCTCTACCCTCCTCATGGCGCCACCCCTCCCCTCCATCTTGCTCCTCCCCGGCGCTGTCCAACCCTCTGAATGGATGCGGCGCCCCTCCCCGAGTCCGTTGGTGCCTCCCGCTCGGCCAGAGGTAGCCGGAGCCGGCCAGGCCGCCACCGCGCCCCTCCCTCTAGACCACGGGCGAGCACAGGCGAGCGCTTGAAGATGAAGACGCCGACCCCCTGCGCGTGGGACCCGCCCGTCAGCCTCTCATGCGTTGACCAGGCGCTGATGACGTGGATAAGTGGACGGGCATTTCCGGTAAGTACGTGTTCATAAGCTGAAAGCGTATTCTCTAGGTAGTTCAGCTCAAAGTACGTTTTCGTTATCCTAAAAACGTATTTCCTCTCTGTTTCAGCCCGGAATGCGTTTTCCTCTCTGGAAAGCGAATTCCTGGAAAGTTGCGTTCTGTTTTTTTGGCTGAGGGCCTGTTTGTGATGTTTTTATTTACAAATGGGTCCCTGGCAGAAAACACTTCATATCTTTTTACTCCTAGCTCCAAATCAAGTGAATCCAAAGCCCACTTCTTCGTTTCGTTGAGCCCGTTCTGTTGGTATCATTTTCACCATGTTTTGACATCCTGAAAATGACCATTTTGCCCTTGCGCTAAATCAGCCCCTCCGAGAGAGAACGTTTTCCGGTGATTCTTTTCGCGAACTTCTCGCACTTTTTTCCGG
The DNA here is from genome assembly GCF_003073215.2 of Triticum urartu. Lineage (NCBI taxonomy): Eukaryota > Viridiplantae > Streptophyta > Magnoliopsida > Poales > Poaceae > Triticum > Triticum urartu. Next base: position 436,989,788 of record NC_053023.1, on the reverse strand, counting down.
TGATTTCTTCCACCCTAGGCAAGCCACACCCTCCTTTTGCATGATTGCAATGCAGTGACATGGTTTATTTATTTGAACTTGTTTAAAATATTGCATTATCTATGTATGATTTGTTCATGGTATTTCTTGGAGTATTGTTTTGATCTTGATATTGCCATGATATTGCTTGGAGTTCTAGGACTTATATTTTGATGATTATGTGGATGACATGTGGCTTTGGATTCTTAGTGGCTATTATGATTATTTTCATGATGGTATCTGGTATTATTCTGGAGTATTACTTTGGATATCATGTTGCCTTTGGATTATTAGTGGCTGGTGTTATTTTCATCATAATGCTAGATGATATTATGTTTTGGAGTATGAAGATGATGCTTGCATGTGGATCATAGATGGATAGTTAGTTCTTGATATTTGAGTAGTAGTATTATCATTCTTGGATTCATCATGATAGTAGTGTTATACTGTCCTTGGAGTATTTTGGTAAGACGATATTAAGGTTTGGATTATTTGTTGGATACTGCTATGACTTGGATTATAGTTTGATAGATGATATCAGAGTATTAGTCATTACTATTATATTTTGGGGATAAATTCCGTCATTAAGTTGGTCAGGTGCCACCGAACCGGGCTTTTTCCAGTGCAACCATATTTGCCTTTTATGGGAAGGCCCTAATGCGGTCTATTGTCGTGCCTCTCGCTGGTGCCTCCAACGAGGGAAGGTTATGGGCGTGCGGTACCCTGGCCCGGTAAGCAGACATAACCTTGTGTGCCCGTAGTTGTTGTTAGGCGCCTTTTTGTCCCCGTTTGGGACCGTTTTTGTTTTGCCACGACGGTGGCCGTTGGTGCCTTTGGTAGGCAAATGGCCACCCAGGACTGAACCCAAAAAAGGGTGTTGGTCGGAGTGGCTGGGAGAGTGTCATGACAGTAGATCGGTTCTATCGGAATGCCGTTGGTCCACCCGAATGGGAGTGCGAGGCCATGAGTTCCGTGGTGTGGGTAAAGTGCGCTACCTCTGCAGAGTGTGTGTGTTTAAACTATCGATAGCCGCGTCCTCGGTCATGGGCATGGGTTCGTACTAGGTCACACCGTTCGATCAACACTCAGATGACGAAATGACTTATAGGTGATTTATATGTTGATATTTTGAGCAGTACAGATTGGCAGGATATTGATGACGACGTTTGAGACCAAGTGTTGGTCATGGTTGTGATTGCCGGAAAGATCACCGTTTGGTTACAAGGTAACCCGATCTAAGACCACGAGGTTGGTCCGTTTGTGATCCGTGAATGATCACCGTTTGGTTTTGATTACTAGGTGATCGAGATGGTATATTGCTTGGCCGGTTAGCCAAGAGAGATATGGTTATGGAGATCTGAGATGGTGATTTATTAGTATTGTATTAGTTTCATACCATGCTTAGTAGTTGCTTCATCATGGTAGTTGTTAATTAATTAACCTGTTAATGCTATGTTATTGTCTTGCCTTGATGTTTATGGTTGTTGTGAGCTTGCAAGTACATTCAATGTACTGACCTGGCGTGTCATGCCAGATTGCAGGTGATGCCATGATTGCTTGATTGCTTGTCGAGGTTGCCGTGCGTGCTCGCTAGATCGTGTCCCAGCCAGAGTCCTTGTGGAGTGGAGTTCACCACCTTCGTCGTTGTTCCGCTGCTACGAGTTGTTCTGCTGCTAGCATAGAGCAAGTATAGTATCGCATGCATAGTGTCGTCGTGCTGATGTGCTTCTTTGTAACATCAGGCCTTTGTATTATTATTCTTGTAATAAGAGATGATTTGTTCTATGTCAAGCAGTGCCGTATTCCAGAGACTTCTCCCCGATCTCTGGGCTGGAATACGGGGCGTTCCGGTTTCTCTGAGCCGGGGTGCCACATACAGGTTATAGAATGGCAATTGATTTCCGCAAATTAAATAAAGCTACTAAAAAGGATCATTACCATTTACCTTTTATTGATCAAATGCTAGAAAGATTATCCAAACATACACATTTCTATATGATTATTCTGGTTTCTCTCAAATACCTATGAATTATTCACTTGTTATTGAACCATTTGATGTTTGGGGCTTTGATTATATGGGACCGTTTCCTTCCTCTAATGGGTATACACATATTTTAGTTGTTTTTGATTACGTTACTAAGTGGGTAGAAGTTATTCCAACTAGTAGTGCTGATCATAACACCTCTATAAAGATGCTTAAAGAAGTTATTTTTCTGAGGTTTGGAGTCCCTAGATATTTAATGACTGATGGTGGTTCACATTTTATTCATGGTTGTGGGAGTCCTGGATTGGGGGGTCTCCGGACAGCCGGACTATCTCCATTGGCCGGACTGTTAGACTATGAAGATACAAGATTGAAGACTTCGTCTCGCGTCCGGATGGGACTCTACTTGGCATGGAAGGCAAGCTAGGCAATTCGTATATGGATATCTCCTCCTTTGTAACTGACCTTGTGTAACCCTAACCCTCTCCGGTGTCTATATAAACCGAAGGGTTTTAGTCCGTAGGACAACAATGACAACATACAATCATACCGTAGGCCAGCTTCTAGGGTTTAGCCTCTCTGATCTCGTGGTAGATCTACTCTTGTAACACCCATATCATCAATATTAATCAAGCAGGACGTAGGGTTTTACCTCCATCAAGAGGGCCCGAACCTGGGTAAAACTTCGTGTCCCTTGCCTCCTGTTACCATCCGGCCTAGACGCACAGTTCGAGACCCCCTACCCGAGATCCGCCGGTTTTGACACCGACATTGATGCTTTCATTGAGAGTTCCTCTGTGTCGTCGCCGTTAGGCTTGATGGCTCCTACTATCATCGATAGCGATGCGGTCCAGGGTGAGACTTTTCTTCCCGGACAGATCTTCGTATTCGGCGGCTTTGCACTGTGGGCTAATTCGCTTGGCCATCTGGAGCAGATTGAAAGCTACGCCCCTGGCCATCAGGTCAGATTTGGAAGTTTGAACTACACGACCGACATCCGTGGAGACTTGATCTTCGACGGATTCGAGTCGCAGCCGGGCGTGCCCCACTGTCGCGATGGGTATGACCTAGCTCTACTGCCGAACAGTACCCCAGAAGCCGCGCCCGCATCAGCTCCGACCCTTAGTTCGGAACCAACTACTCCAATTGAGGACGGGTGGTTAGACACCACCTCAGGGGTTGTAGTCTCAACGGCGATCGAGCCAAACACCAGCACAAATCTCCGTGTAGCCCGTGACTCCAAGGCGTCCGGACTCTCTTCCGGAAACCGAACCATCCGCGCTCCTGCCAATCGAATCCGATTGGGCGCCGATCATGGAATTCACCGTCGCGGATATCTTTCAGCACTTGCCCTTCGGCGACATTCTGAATTCACTAAGGTCTCTCTCTTTGTCAGGAGAGCCCTGGCCGGATTATGGCCAACAGGATTGGGATACAGACGACGAAGAAATTCGACGCCCACCCACCACCCACTTGGTAGCCACTGTCGATGATTTAACCGACATGCTCGACTTGGACTCCGAAGACATCGACGGTATGGACAACGATGTAGGAGACGAACATGAATCAGCACCTATAGGGCACTGGAAAGCCACCTCGTCGTATGACATATACATGGTGGATACACCCAATGAAGGCAACGATGACGAGATGGAAGAGGATGACCCCTCCAAGAAGCAACCCAAGCGTCGACGTCAGCGGCACCGCTCTAAGTCCCGCCAAAGCAAAAGTGGTGATACTGGCACAGGAGATAATAACACTCCGGATAGCGCCGAAGACAACAACAATCCCCTCCAGCAAGAGCAGGAGGATGAAGGAGCCAGCTCTCCTGAGAGAGCGGCTGGCGGAGAGGAGGAGGATGACAATTACATGCCCCCCTCTGAAGACGAGGCAAGCCTCGGCGACGATGAATTCGCCATACCAGAGGATCCCGTCGAACAAGAGCGCTTCAAGCGCAGGCTTATGGCCATGGCAAATAGCCTGAAGAAAAAGCAGCAGCAGCTTCAAGCTGACCACGATCTGCTAGCTGACAAATGGACTGAAGTCCTCGCGGCCGAGCAATATAAACTCAAGCGTCCCTCCAAGAGTTATCCAAGGCGCAGGTTGCTTCCCCGACTGGAGGAAGAAGCGTACGAAACGGCTGATCGGCCACCCCATGTCCGCGATAGAGAGGCATTCCAGCCAAAAGCTCAGCCTCCACCCCAACGCCATTCAAATAAAAAGGCATGGGGAGATATGCCAGACCTGCGAGACATATTGGAGGACAAAGCAAAGCATTCAAGATCGATCTACGGATCACGAGGGCGCACCACTCTACGAGACGATAAACGTCACGCCGGATACAGTAAAAGAAAATCCGGCCGGGCTGAACACAGCGGGCAGGACCCATTCGAGCCGCGTTGCGATATAGCCCAATACAGAGGCGCCGCACACCCCTTATGCTTCATAGACGAAGTAATGGAACATCAATTCCCAGAAGGTTTCAAACCTGTAAACATTGAATCATACGACGGCACAACAGATCCTGCAGTATGGATTGAGGACTTCCTCCTCCACATCCACATGGCCCTTGGTGATGACTTACATGCCATCAAATACCTCCCACTAAAACTCAAAGGACTAGCGCGGCATTGGCTTAATAGCTTGCTAGCAGACTCCATTAGCTGTTGGGAAGATCTGGAAGCCGCATTCCTTGACAACTTTCAGGGCACTTATGTGCGACCACCAGACGCCGATGACTTGAGCCACATAATTCAGCAGCCAGAAAAGTCGTCCAGGCAATTCTGGACTCGGTTCCTTACAAAGAAAAATCAAATCATCGACTGTCCGGATGCGGAGGCCTTAGCGGCTTTCCAGCACAACATTCGAGACGAGTGGCTAGCCCGGCACCTTGGTCAGGAAAAGCCGAAATCTATGGCAGCCCTCACGACGCTCATGACCCGCTTTTGTGCGGGAGAAGACAGCTGGTTGGCTCGCAGTAATAACATATCAAAGAACCATGGTACCTCAGATACCAAGGACGGCAATAGCAGGTCACGTCGCAACAAGCATAAGCGCCGCATTAACGGCGAAAGTACCGAGGATTCGTCAGTCAATGCCGGATTCAAAGGCTCTAAACCCGGTCAGCGGAAAAAGCCATTCAAACAAAGTACGCCGGGTCCGTCCAGCTTGGACCATATACTCGGTCGCTTGTGTCAAATACACGGCACCCCAGACAAGCCAGCCAATCACACCAATAGGGATTGTTGGGTGTTCAAGCAGGCCGGCAAGTTAATTGCTGAAAACAAGGACAAGGGGCCGCATAGCGATGACGAGGAAGAACCCCGGCAGCCGCACACTGGAGGACAGAAGAGGTTTCCCCCGCAAGTGCGGACGGTGAACATGATATACGCAACCCACATCCCCAAGAGGGAGCGGAAGCGTGCGATCAGGGACGTATATGCGTTCGAGCCAGTCGCCCCAAAGTTCAACCCTTGGTCCTCCTGTCCGATCACCTTCGATCGCAGGGACCACCCCACTAGTATTCGTCACGGCAGATTCACCGCACTGGTCCTAGACCCAATCATCGACGGATTTCACCTCACTCGAGTCCTTATGGACGGCGGCGGCAGCCTGAACCTGCTTTATCAGGACACAGTGCGCAAAATGGGTATAGACCCCTCAAGGATCAAACCCACAAAGACGACCTTTAAGGGCATCATTCCAGGCGTAGAGGCCCACTGCACATGCTCAATTACACTGGAAGTGGTCTTCGGATCCCCGGATAACTTCCGAAGCGAAGAGTTAATCTTCGATATAGTCCCGTTCCATAGTGGTTATCACGCGCTGCTCGGACGAACCGCATTTGCTAGATTCAATGTGGTACCACATTATGCATACCTCAAGCTCAAGATGCCAGGACCTCGCGGAGTTATTACAGTCAATGGAAACACAGAGCGCTCTCTCCGAACAGAGGAGCACACCGCGGCCATCGCAGCAGAAGCGCAAAGCAGCCTCTCAAGGCAATCTACCAATTCGGCGTTTCAAAGCCCGGACACCTTCAAGCGCGCTCGGGCCAATCGGCAAACAGACCGCCTGGCGCGATCTGAGCTCGCGTAGCAACACGGCGGCCACCCCAATCCCAGCCCAACAGCGTTGTTCGTGCCATGCGTACATAATTACGCATTAAAAATACCATGGGCACAGGTGGGGAGGGGGGCACAACTACGGCACGCCCCAAAACGCGGCCTAAACCGCACCAGGGGCTTCCCGTTTGGTTATTTTTCTTTTTCTTTCAGGACTTCAATCTCTGGATACACTGTCCGGCAGCTCTATTGCCGAACACATGATACAACAACCAAGGAGGCCGACAACTACGGAATTCCCAGGTGGATTACAGATTTCATATAATTCCTTAGCTCGCCCTTGGAAGGGACATAGTCCTACTCTTTTGCTTATTACACTATCTGTATCACTCTGCTTTAATGCAATTTTTTAATATACAATACATGACATTACGACTATTATCACATTTTTGTTATATATATACATATCTATGTGTTCATTAATGACGCCTAGCAACCGTACACTCTGGTACGACCAATGCACCAGGGGCTTACGTACCCACAATATGGTGTGAAAAGTCCGAACACTTCCACAAGTGCGGCACCACGAACTTATAGCATTATATGCATTAGCTCCGAATCATGTCTTTGGTCAAATGTTGGGTTTGCCCGGCTCCTATGTTTTGGTACCTTACGTTCCGCTCTATCGGCTAAGGAAGCACTAGGAGAACTACTGCGATTGTGCCCCGGTTCTGCCGGGCCGAGCACCTCAGTAGAGAAAGCTAAAACTAACTGCCATGATAAGGCGAGAGACTGGTCGCTGTTCGGCGAGGTTTTTCAAGTCCCTAAAGACTTATGCCGCTTAGGGCGAGGGGCCGGCTCCGTCCGGCTTACAGGCGTGTATCGCGCCCCAAATTCGGCCTTCGGAATACCAAGGGCTTCGCCAAAATTTAAAATTATAGAATTCTATGGCTAAGTGAGAGTGATAAAGCATTATTAGTCCGGTTGCCTTGTTCGTTGTGCTGAGCACCTCCCTCGAAGGACCCAAACATGGGAACAAGAGTGCTCAGGTTTATCCCGAACACCCTGGCACTCGTGGCATGGGGGCAGAAGCCGAGGACTAGCCATCTCTCAGATTGGATAAACAGCCAAACAGAAGGTAATATTTTAAATTCACACAAGCGTTGCATAGCGAATACGATACAAGTTTTCATACATACAGGACAAAACGAGCAAGTCTCATTCAAACATTACATTTTGCGAACAATCATCCGCGATAAGACGGGCGCCCGGTAGAACACCCTCGTAGTACATCTCGGGGTGGCGGTGCTCCTTGCCCTCCGGCGGTCCCTCCTTGATCAGCTTCACGGTGTCTAGCTTGACCCATTGCGTTTTTACATGGGCGAAGGCCCGGCGTGCACCTTCAATGCAGACGAATCGCTTGACGACCTCCAGCCGTGGGCAGGCATCCACAAGCCACCTCACCAAGCCAAAGAAGTTGTTCGGAAGGGCATCGCCAGGCCACAACCGGACTATGAAGCCCTTCATGGCCTGATCGGCCGCCTTATGTAGCTCGGCCATCTGCTTCAGCTGGTCGCTCATCGGCACCGGATGTTCGGCCTCAGCATACTGAGACCAGAACAGCTTCTCCATCGAGCTACCGTCCTCAGCCTGGTAAAATTGTGCGGCATCGGACACACTGCGGGGCAAATCTGCAAATGCTCCTGAAGAGCTCCGGATCCGGGTATGTAATCAATAATTTACTTTTACATGCTTGCTTTGCATATAGAAAGCCTTACCCGCCGCTATCTTCTTTATCGCGTCGATCTCCTGAAGGGCCTTATGGGCCTCGGCCTTGGCACTCTTCGCGCTCTCACCGGCCGCTTCAAGCTCAGACTCTCGCGCTTCAAGTCAAGCTCCAACGCCTCGTGCTTCATCACGAGAGCCTGGAGCTCTTGCTGCACCTCGCCCACCCGAGCCTCGTGCCTCTCTCGCTCGGTGCGCTCCTGGGCCGCCTTTTCTTCGGCCTGGGACAACGCTTGCTTCAGGGTCGCCACCTCAGTCGTGGCCCCTGGCAAACATACAATGATCCTATCATTTAGCAATCACGTCCCTTTTCTCATCTACAGACGGGGTATTACTTACCCTTGTTCTCCTCAAGCTGCCTCTTAGCAAGGCCGAGCTCTTTCTGGGACCCCTCGAGGGCCTCCTTCAATACGGCGACCTCCGCAATTAGTGCGGCGGACGCTAGCAGCGAAGCCTGCATATGCATATTGACATACTTATATTAGACTCCTGCGATATTATTTGATCATCTGTTCGGCTTTTCTTTGTGAACACCGAACAAAGCATCAGGGGCTACTGTCTATGCGGTAATATTTCTACTACATTTTAAAACACTTAACTCGAAGCCTGTTAGAAGGCTAGTACAGGCTTCAGTCAATCCGCTCTTGGCGGACTGAACCTTCTGGATCACCGCACTCATGATAGTGCGGTGCTCCTCCTTGATGGAAGCGCTTCGAAGCGCTTCCAACATATTGTCCGGCGCCTCTGGATGGACAGAGGTCGCCGGCACAGGTGTCTCACCCCTCTTAGAAGGAGACAGCCTGCCCGAGCCCGGAACCACTAGAGGTTCTGGCACGGTGTTCGGCTGAGGGCCGAACTCGGAGCTCTCAGGGGCCCCGTCCCCTCTGCTCCCGGATTCCGGAAGGTCGCCTTGAGGCGCCTCCGGGATTGTCCCTCCTCGATCCGGTGCCTCTTGAGACAGCACCTTGGCGTCGTCGGCTGGATGAGGGGAGGTGGCGGTCGGGACTGGATCGCTATCCATGTCCGACGAGCCCAGGGAGCCGTCCGAGGATACCTCGATATTGGCTCGGGGCGGCCTGTACAATTGAGTTTGGCGTTAGGGAAAGCAATGCGACAAAGGAATCCTATGGGCTACTTTGGTATCCGAACACTTACGATCTCCCCTGGGCTTGGCCCTGGGCAACCACTCGTCTTCACTTTCGTCGGCGGCGGTGGAGCTGTCCGCAAGGAGCATCCTTCCCTTCTTGGACCCTCCGACCTCCCCAGTTGGGGCGGCCTTCCTTTTCTTGTCTCCCCCAGTCGGTGGGGGAGCCTCTTCTTCCTCTTCCTCGTCTTTGGGGGAAGAGTGCGCCGTAGAGTCATCGGACGGTGAGTCCGATGACGCCTGGCGTCGGGAACTCTTTCGAGCTCCCTTGGCCTTCTTGGTCTTCTCCGGCACCTTATGAGGGGCCGGAGTCAACATCTTCGCCAGAAGGGCGTCCGCAGGGCCTTCGGGCAAGGGAGCCGGACAGTCGATTTGTCCGGCCATCTTCTGCCAGTCCTGTTAACGGCATGGGAGTTTAGATCCCGCATAGAGTCAATATATATAGAAAACAAGTATCCTGTGAAAGGTAAAACAACTTACCGCACTAGCGTGGCGCTTCGCGCTGAATCCGCGATCCTCAGTAATGGGGGGAGGGACCTCGGCACTCTTGAACAACACCCTCTAGGCATCTTCATGAGTCGTATCGAAGAGCCTATTCAGAGTTCGGTGCTGCGCCGGATTGAACTCCCACAAGGTAAACTCCCGTTGTTGGCACGGGAGTATCCGGCGGACGAGCATAACCTGGACTATGTTGACAAGCTTGAGCTTCTTGTCCACCATGATCTGAATACATGACTAGAGTCCGGTCAGCTCTTTTGAATTACCCCAGGACAGGCCCTTCTCTTTCTAGGAGGTGAGCCGCATGGGGATGCCAGATCGGAACTCGGGGGCCGCTACCCATGCGGGGTCGCACGGCTCGGTGATATAGAACCACCCCGATTGCCACCCATTTATGGTATCCACGAAGGTGCCCTCGAGCCATGTGATGTTGGGCATCTTGCCCACCATGGCGCCTCCGCACTCCGCCTGGCGGCCGCTCACTACCTTCGGCTTGACATTAAAGGTCTTCAGCCATAAACCAAAGTGGGGCTTGATGCGGAGGAAGGCCTTGCACACGACGATAAACACTGAGATGTTGAGGATGAAGTTTGGGGCCAGATCGTAGAAATCCAGGCCGTAATAAAACATGAGCCCCCGGACGAAGGGATGGAGAGGGAATCCCAGTCCGCGGAGGAAATGGGTGAGAAATACCACCCTCTCATGGGGCTCGGGGGTGGGGATGAGCTGTCCCTCATCAAGGAGCCGGTGCGCGATGTCGTCGGGCAGGTATCCGGCTCTCCTCAGTTTCTTGACGTCTCCCTCCGTGACGGAGCAGACCATCCACTTGCCTCCCACTCCAGACATGGTCAGAGAAGGTTGAGATGGAAGTGAGACCTTGGGCGCTAGAGCTCGAGTGTGCGAGAGCGGATGAGCAGAGGAGGAAGAAGGCGTGGATAGAAAGGTGAATCATTATCCCTTTATATGGGTGGACAAAATTAAATGTTCCCACTTGCCTGGTAAAACTCGCTTATCCCCCAAGCGTCGCGATTGATGGCACGGTTGGGTTACCCATGCCCGTATTGATGAGAATCCCGTAATAAGGGGACACGATCTCTTCTTTGACAAGACGTGTCGAAAAACTGCCTCGCGTTATGTGCGGGGCTGGTTAAAAGAAACGGTTCAAATAATCACCGGGCCATGACGTAATGTCATGTTGCCAAAACAAGCTAGCGGATTAGATCTGCAAAAACATTATTCTCTCTACGGTGAAATGTGGAACTTATTTTGCAGGGTCGGACACTATCCTCGTATTCAAATTCTTCTGTGATGTATTCGGAGAAGGAGCTCGCCTTGCAATGCCGAAGACAACTGCGCGCCGGACTCATCGTCATTGAAGCCTGGTTCAGGGGCTACTGTGGGAGTCCTGGATTGGGGGGTCTCCGGACAGCCGGACTATCTCCATTGGCCGGACTGTTAGACTATGAAGATACAAGATTGAAGACTTCGTCTCGTGTCCGGATGGGACTCTACTTGGCGTGGAAGGCACGCTAGGCAATACGTATATGGATATCTCCTCCTTTGTAACCAACCTTGTGTAACCCTAACCCTCTCCGGTGTCTATATAAACCGAAGGGTTTTAGTCCGTAGGACAACAATGACAACATACAATCATACCGTAGGCTAGCTTCTAGGGTTTAGCCTCTCTGATCTCGTGGTAGATCTACTCTTGTAACACCCATATCATCAATATTAATCAAGCAGGACGTAGGGTTTTACCTCCATCAAGAGGGCCTGGACCTGGGTAAAACTTCGTGTCCCTTGCCTCCTGTTACCATCCGGCCTAGACGCACAGTTCGGGACCCCCTACCCGAGATCCGCCGGTTTTGACACCGACAATGGTGCTTTTCGTAAAGTGCTTGCTAAGTATGATGTTAATCATAGAATTGCATCTCCATATCATCCACAGTCTAGTGGTCAAGTAGAACTGAGTAATAGAGAGCTTAAATTAATTTTGCAAAAGACTGTTAATAGATCTAGAAAGAATTGGTCCAAGAAACTTGATGATGCATTATGGGCATATAGAACTGCGTATAAAAATCCTATGGGTATGTCTCCATATAAAATGGTTTATGGAAAAACATGTCACTTACCTCTCGAACTAGAACATAAGGCATATTGGGCCATTAAAGAGCTCAATTATGATTTCAAACTTGCCGGTGAGAAGAGGCTATTTGACATTAGCTCACTTGATGAATGGAGAACCTAGGCCTATGAGAATGCCAAACTGTTTAAAGAAAAGGTTAAAAGATGGCATGACAAAATGATACAGAAGCATGAGTTTAATGTAGGTGATTATGTTTTTCTATACAACTCTCGTTTAAGATTTTTTGCAGGAAAACTCCTCTCTAAATGGGAAGGTCCTTACGTTATCGAGGAGGTCTACCGTTCCGGTGCCATAAAAATCAACAACTTCGAAGGCACAAATCCGAAGGTGGTGAACGGTCAAAGAATCAAACATTATATCTCAGGTACTCCCATAAATGTTGAAACCAATGTTATTGAAACCGTAACCCCAGAGGAATACTAAGGGACACTTTCCAGAACGTTTTAGACTCCAAAAAGGAATAGGTATGTGGTACGGTAAGTAAACCGACTCCAAAACAGTTCTAATGGTAGTTTTTCTCCATTTTGGAATATTTAAAAAAATAGGAAAATAAGTAGTCCGGGAAGGACACGAGGCGTCCACGAGGGTGGAGGGCGCGCCCCCTGCCTCGTGGGCGCCTCGTGTGCCCTCTGGACTCCGTTTTCTTGCACGATACTTCTTTTGGTCGGTAAAAATTCATTATATAATCTCTCGAAGGTTTTGACCACCGTACCACACAAATATCCTCTGTTTTTGTTTCGAGCTATTTCTGCTGCAGACTTAGAGCGAGATGTCATCTCAAGACTCCAACGGGGAGAGCTATGTCTCACACCTCATTGCTGACCCGAGGACCTATCTCCTTGTGGTCGAACTACGGATGGTGAGGAGGATGATCATTTAAGAAGGATCAATGATTCAAGTTCGGAGGTGGAGGATGTTCCTCTACCTCAACTTGGGGATATGCACGTGAAGTTCAAGAAGTCTAGCCTCCCTAAGAGGGCTAAACTATCTAACAACCGATCTATTCCTTCTCGTTTTCGGCAGAAAAGCAAAGGAGATTTATGTGACAAGATCTTGAAGCTGGAATCAGAGGCCGGTGATTTAAAGGAGGAGATCGCTCTACTCAATTACAATATGAAAAAGCTGAAGGCACAATTGTCATCATCATCACCATCCCCTTCACCTCCAAGGAAGGAGACATAAATACATGGGTATGGGCACTCCCCTTGGCAACTTCCAAGCTTGGGGGAGTGCCCCAGTATCGTATCACCATCACACTTTTATCTTTACAGTTTTTCTAGTTCGATCCTTTTGGTTATATCTTGATCTAATAGAATAAAGTTTTAGTATGATCTATTTTTGAGTTTTGCTTTACAATCCTTCTATGTAATCGAGTCCGTGAGCTATATATAATAAAGATTAGTGTTGAGTCAAGGGCTTGTTTATCTTGCTATGATCTTAAGGGAATAAAAGAGAAAAGAAAGTATAAAAAGAAATAAAGAGATCATATTGATCTTATGGAGAGTAATGACTTCACATATAAAAGAGTATGATGAATAAAAGTTGTTGAGAGTTGACAAACATAGTTCTGGTCATCATTGCAATTAATAGGAAGTAATAAAGAAAGAGAAGTTTTCACATATAAATATACTATCTTGGACATCTTTTATGATTGTGAGCACTCATTAAAATATGACATGCTAAAAAGTTGATATTGGACAAGCAAGACAACGTAATGGGTTATGTTTTCTTGTATCTGAAATAAATTATATTGTCATGGATCATCCAACATGTTGAGCTTGCCTTTCCCCCTCATGATAGCCAAATTCTTTGCACCAAGTAGAGATACTACTTGTGCTTCCAAATATCCTTAAACACAGTTTTGCCATGAGAGTCCACCATATCTACCTATGGATTGAGTAAGATCCTTCAAGTAAGTTGTCATGTTGCATGCAATAAAAATTGCTCTCTAAATATGTATGATTTATTAGTGTGGAGAAAATAAGCTTTATACGATCTTGTGATATGGAAGCAATAAAAGCGACGGACTGCATAATAAAGGTCCATATGACAAGTGGCAATATCAAGTGACGTTCTTTCGCATTAAGATTTTGTGCATCCAACTATAAAAGCACTTGCCAACCTCTGCTTCCCTCAGCGAAGGGCCTATCTTTTACTTTCATCTTATACCTTATACAAGAGTCATGGTGATCTTCACCTTTCCTTTTACATTTTATCCTTTGGCAAGCACATTGTGTTGGAAAGATCCTGATATATATATCCAATTGGATGTGAGTCTTCATGAACTATTATTGTTGACATTACCCTTGAGGTAAAAGGTTGGGAGGCAAAATTATAAGCCCCTATCTTTCTCTATGTCCGATTAAAAATTCATACCCATAAATATTGCATGAGTGTTAGCAATTGTGAAAGACTAAATGATGGTTGAGTATGTGGACTTGCTGAAAAGCTCTTATATTGACTCTTTCCGATGTTATGATAAACTGCAATTTCTCCAGTGACTGAGATTATAGTTTGTTAGTTCTCAATGAAGTTTCTGATTCATACTTTAAATTGTGAATTAATTGTTACTTTAGCATAAGAAATCATATGACAATATATATATATATGTTGCTATTCTAAGAATGATCATGATGCCCTCATGTCCGTATTTTATTTTATCGACACCTCTATCTCTAAACATGTGGACATATTTTTCGTTATCGGCTTCCGCTTGAGGACAAGCAAGGTCTAAGCTTGGGGGAGTTGATCCGTCCATTTTGCATCATGCTTTTATATCGATATTTATTGCATTATGGGCTGTTATGACACATTATGTCACAATACTTATGCTAATTCTCTCTTATTTTACAAGGTTTACATGAAGAGGGAGAATGCCGGCAGCTGGCATTCTGGGCTGGAAAAGGAGCAAATATTAGAGACCTATTCTGCACAACTCCTAAAGTCCTGAAACTTCATGGAGGCACATTTTGGAATATATAAAAAATACTGGATAAAGAATCAACTAGAGGGGGCCCACACCCTGGCCACGAGGGTGGGGGTGCGCCCTACCCCCTGGGCGCGCCCCCTACCTCGTGGGCCCCCTGGCAGGCCTATGGTGCCCATATTTTGCTATATGAAGTCTTTCCTCCAAGAAAAAAATCATAAGCAAGCTCACGGGACGAAACTCCACCGCCACGAGGCGGAACCTTGGCGGAACCAATCTAGGGCTCCGGCGGAGCTATTCTGCTGGGGAAACATCCCTCCGGGAGGGGGAAATCATCACCATCATCATTAGAATCGATTCTCTCATCGGGAGGGGGTCAATCTCCATCAACATCTTCACCAACACCATCTCATCTCAAACCCTAGTTCATCTCTTGTATCCAATCTTTGTCTCAAAACCTCAGATTGGTACCTGTGGGTTGCTAGTAGTGTTGATTACTCCTTGTAGTTGATGCTAGTTGGTTTACTTGGTGGAAGATCATATGTTCAGATCCTTTATGCATATTAATACCCCTCTGATTATGAACATGAATATGATTTGTGAGTAGTTACATTTGTTCCTGAGGACATGGGAGAAGTCTTGCTATAAGTAGTCATGTGAATTTGGTATTCGTTCGATATTTTGATGAGATGTATGTTGTCTCTCCTCTAGTGGTGTCATGTGAACGTCGACTACATGACACTTCACCATTGTTTGGGCCTAGAGGGAGGCATTGGGAAGTAATAAGTAGATGATGGGTTGCTAGAGTGACAGAATCTTAAACCCTAGTTTATGCGTTGCTTCGTAAGGGGCTAATTTGGATCCATATGTTTCATGCTATGGTTAGGTTTACCTTAATACTTGTTTTGTAGTTGTGGATGCTTGCAATAGGGGTTAATCATAAGTGGGATGCTTGTCCAAGGAAGGGCAGTACCCAAGCACCGTTCCACCCACATATCAAATTATCAAAGTACCGAACGCGAATCATATGAACGTCATGAAAACTAGCTTGACGATAATTCCCATGTGTCCTCGGGAGCGTTTCCTTCATATAAGAGTTTGTCCAGGCTTGTCCTTTGCTACAAAAAGGATTGGGCCATCTTGCTGCACCTTATTTACTTTTATTACTTGTTGCCCGTTACAAATTACCTTATCACAAAACTATCTGTTATAGATAATTTCAGTGCTTGCAGAGAATACCTTACTGAAAACTACTTGCCATTTCCTTCTGCTCCTCGTTGGGTTCGAAACTCTTACTTATCGAAAGGACTATGATAGATCCCATACACTTGTGGGTCATCAGTACTTCAAAGTAACCTTCTGAACAACAGAACTATATCCGGCTCTGTATAATCGTCACAACCCTTAGCTATGAAGGCAAGGTATTTAATCAAAATAATGTCTGTCAACTTACAACTTGTCGGGAAACATCGCATCTGGCCTCTTTAACATTTAGAACCATTTTTTCGCCTCCCGCTTTGCATTTCGAGGCACAACCTCTATTGACACGTCTTGTCAAAACAGAGATCGCGTCCGCTTATCATGGGATTCTCATCAATACGGTTTTGGGTAATCCAACCGTGTCATTCGCACGACCCCTTGGGAACAGGCGAGTTTTAAGGTTTGAGGGGGGGTGAGTTTGATATTCACTGCCTATATAAGAGGATAAAGATTCCTCTTTCTTCCCACGCCTTCTTCCTTCTCCTGCTTTCCCATCTTCGAGCTCCAGCGCCGAAACTTCAATCTTTCCCACCGCCGCCAACCTCTCCAGCCATATCCGGATCTGGTTCGAAGGGTAATTGGGAGGCCTCCTCCGTCATAGAGAAGGACGTCAAGGAGCTCCGGGAGGCGGGGTATCTATCTGTGGACGTCGCACACAGGCTCCCTGCCAAGAAACAAGTCATCCCACCCTGGAGCCCGGCGAAAGGGTTGTATTCATCCCTCACTTCCTCCGCGGGCTAGGGTTTCCACTCCACCCCTTCGTCCGGGGCCTTATGTTCTACTGGGCTAGATTTCCATGATCTACCCCCAAATTCTTTCCTTCACATCTCGGCGTTCATCGTCGTGTGTGAGGTGCTACTCCGCATCCCCCACACTTCGTCCTATGGCTCAAGGTCTTTGTGAAGCCGAAGGTGATCAATGGGCAGCTTGCGGACTGCGGCGGTGCTATGGTGAGCAAGCTCCCCAACACCGTGTGGCCTAAGGGGGCCTTTGTAGAGACTGTCAAGGTGTGGCAGCAGGAGTGGTTCTACATCACCGAACCCCGCGATGCCAAGTGGGCGGCCACTCCTGAATTCAGATCCAAGCCCCCTATGCGGCTCACCTCATGGACCACTAAGGGTCTGGACTGGGGATCCACAACGGAAGTCACTACAAAAAAAGACACACCCGTGACATTTTGGGCTGAACGAATTTTTTTCCTGTCATACTTATGACACTTCTATGATGATAATTGTGACAAAACACGGTATCATCATAGATGTGGTGGGCTCCTACTTCCATGACAAAAAATCATGACAGAAAATGGGCTTTTCGTCCTGGGTGGGCCAGAGACGCAGTTGCATGACATTCTTTGGGCCGTCCATGACGGAAAAAACCATGGTAGAAGCGAGGGCGAGGAAAATATCGGGGAGTTCCCGGTTACGGTGGGTGGTCAGGGCCCAGCGATGCACAGAGGTTTGCACGTTTCTCTCATACATGTACGCGCGTGTGTGCGAGGCGGTGCGCTCTAACTGAACCCAAGCGAGGCATTGGGCTCTAACTGAACTCGAGTGATTGCACTAGCTACGTTACTGAACCCCGATCGATCCTTTGCTGTTAACTAAACCCGACTGATTCCTTCGCTACTGCTGCTAACTGAAGCCGATCGAACATGCTGCCTCCTTCACTTGATGAATAGTGAGCATTGTGGGGAGGGGGTTGGATGAACAGTTCCCGGTGGGCGGTTGGATAAACAGGATCCCATGGTAGTAGAGGTCATTGCCGCTGGATGAACAGGACCCCGTGGAGGGCTGGATGAATAGGACGACCCTGTGGAGGGCTGGTTGAACAGTAGCCGGTGGAGGGCTGGATGAACAGTAGCCTGTGGAGGAGTGGTGGAACAAGACCCGTGGAGGGCTTGTTGAATAGTAGCCGGTGGAGGGCTGGATGAACAGTAGCCCATAGACGGGTGGTTGAACAGGACCCCGTGGAGGGTTGGTTGAACAGTAGCCGATGGAGGCTGGATGAACAAGACCCCGTGGAGGGCTGGATGAACAGTAGCCGGGGAGGCTGGATGAATAGTAGCTGGTGGAGGCCGGAGGAAGTCAATGGTGGATGAACAGTAGCAGGTGGAGGCTGGAGGAAGTCGACGGTGGATGAAAAGTAGCCCGTGAAGTCCCGTTTTGCGGTACGCCACACCCCTCCCGATCAACAGGACCCCGTTTCGACCATAGGTGCTCCAACACTAGTCGGTTTCCTTCGTTTTGCAGTACGCCACACCCCTCCTGATCAACATGAGCCGTTTCGACCATACGTGGTCGAACACAAGTCCGTTTCCTCCATTTTGCGGTACGCCAGACCCTTCCCGATGAACATGACCCTGTTTCGACCGCACGCGGTGGAATAGAAGGCCCGTTTCCTTCATTCTGCGGTATGCCAGACCTCGTTTCGGCTGTTCCGTCCAAGCCGGTTGGCCCCCGATGAACACGACATATTCTGTTGCCTCCCGACGAACACGATGCATTCCATTGCCTCCCCATGAAGACGACACAGTTTCTCCGTTCTGACCCAGCCGATTGGCTTTCGATGAACATGATTAGTCGTCGTACGCGTTGGAGACCCCGCCCGTATGTACATACATAGCCATATTTACTATCTTGAAGCGTGGTCGTACGTACGTGTACACGATTTAGACGGGACTGCCTCACATGCTTCGTCAGCGCCTCTACTTCAACACGTGCCGCTCCTTTCTTGGCGACGAAACATCACTGCAGAGACACCGATCGACCGCTATGCACGTACTGAAGGAAATATGCCCTAGAGGCAATAATAAAGTTGTTATTTATATTGACTTATATCATGATAAATGTTTATTATTCATGCTCGAATTGTATTAACCGAAAACTTGATACATGTGTGGATACATAGACAAAACAAAGTGTCCCTAGTACGCCTCTACTTGACTAGCTCACTAATCAAAGATGGTTAAGTTTCCTGAACATAGACATGTGTTGTCATTTGATGAACGGGATCACAACATTAGGAGAATGATGTGATGGACAAGACCCATCCGTTAGCTTAGCATAATGATCGTTAAGTTTTATAGCTATTGCTTTCTTCATGACTTATACGTATTCCTCTAACTATGAGATTATACAACTCCTGAATATCGGAGGAACACCTTGTGTGCTATCAAATGTCACAACGTAATTGGGTGATTATAAAGATGCTCTACAGGTGTCTCCGACGGTGTTTGTTGAGTTGGCATAGATCGAGATTAGGATTTGTCACTCCGTGTATCGGAGAGGTATCTCTGGGCCCTCTCGGTAATGCTCATCACTATAAGCCTTGCAAGCAATGTGACTAATGAGTTAGTTGCGGGGTGATGCATTACAGAACGAGTAAAGAGACTTTCCGGTGACGAGATTGAACTAGGTATGAAGATACCATGTTCAAATCTCGGGCAAGTAACATACCGATGACAAAGGGAAAAACGTATGGTGTTATGCGGTTTGACCGATAAAGATCTTTGTACAATATGTAGGAACCAATATGAGCATCTAGGTTCCGCTATTGGTTATTGACCGGAGATATGTCTCGGTCATGTATACATAGTTCTCGAACCCATAGGGTCCGCATGCTTAACGTTCGATGATGATTTGTATTATGAGTTATGTGATTAGATGACTGAAGTTTGTTTGGAGTCCCGGATGAGATCATGGACATGATGAGGAGTCTCAAGATGGTCTAGAGGTAAAGATTCATATATTGGATGGTTATATTCGGACACCGGAATGGTTCCGAAGTGTTTCAGATATTTTTCGGAGTACCGGGAGGTTACCGGACCCCCCAGGAAGTAATGGGCCTTAATGGGCTTTAGTGGAAAGGAGAGATGGGCCTCAAGGTTGGACGCGCCCCCCAAAGGCTAGTACGAATTGGACTAGGAGGGGGTGGCGCCCCCTCTCTTTCCTTCTCCCCTCTTCCTCCTTCCCTCCTTCTCCTAGTTGGAATAGGAGGGGGGAATCCTAGTTGGACCGGGAGTCCAAGTAGGACTCCCCCCTTGGCGCGCCCCCTCTAGGGCCGGCCTCCTCTTCCCCCTCCTTTATATTTGAGGGAGGGGCACCCTGAAGGCACACCAAGTCTTCTCTTAGCCGTGTGCGGTGCCCCCCTCCATAGTTACACATCTCGGTCATATCGTCGTAGTGCTTAGGAAAAGCCCTGCGCCGGTAACTTCATCATCACCGTCATCAGGCCATCGCGCTGATGGAACTCTCCCTTGTCCTCAACTGGATCAAGAGCTCGAGGGACGTCATCGAGCTGAACATGTGCTGAACACGGAGATGTTGTACGTTCGGTGCTAGGACCGGTTGAATCGCGAAGGCGTTCGACTACATCAACCGCGTTACTAAATGATTCCGCTTTCGGTCTACGAGGGTGATACGTCTCCAACGTATCTATAATTTTTGATTGCTCCATGCTATATTATCTACTGTTTTGGACTATATTGGGCTTTATTTTCCACTTTTATATTATTTTTGGGACTAACCTATTAACCGGAGGCCCAGCCCAGAATTGCTGCTTTTTGCCTATTTCAGTGTTTAGGAGAAACAGAATATCAAACGGAGTCCAAACAGAATAAAATCTTTGGGAACGTGATTTTCTCACCGAACATGATCCAGGAGACTTGGACCCTACTCCAGGGGGTCAAAGAGGAGGTCACGAGGGTGGGGGGCGCCCCCCTAGGGCGCGCCCCCTGCCTCGTGGGCCCCTCGGTGCTCCACCGATGTACTCCTTCCTCCTATATATACACACGTACCCCCAAATGATCAGAACAGGAGCCAAAAACCTAATTCCACTGCCGCAACTTTCTATATCCACGAGATCCCATCTTGGGGCCTGTTCCGGAGCTCCGCCGGAAGAGGGCCGTCATCACGGAGGGCTTCTACATCATCCTAGCCCCTCCGATGAAGTGTGAGTAGTTTACCTCAGACCTTTGGGTCCATAGTTAGTAGCTAGATGGCTTCTTCTCTCTCTTTGAATCTCAATACAAAGTTCTCCCCCTCTCTTGTGGAGATCTATTCGATGTAATCTTCTTTTTGCGGTGTGTTTGTTGAGACCGATGAATTGTGGGTTTATGATCAAGTCTATCTATGAATAATATTTGAATCTTCTCTGAATTCTTTTATGTATGATTGGTTATCTTTGCAAGTCTCTTCGAATTATCTGTTTGGTTTGGCCAACTAGATTGGTAGTTCTTTCCATGGGAGAAGTGCTTAGCTTTGGGTTCGATCTTGTGGTGTCCTTACCTAGTGACAAAAGGGGCAGCAAGGCACATATTGTATCGGGTCGAGGATAACAAGATGGGGTTTATTTCATATTGCATGAATTTATCTCTCTACATCATGTCATCTTGCTTAAGGCGTTACTCTATTTTTAACTTAATACTCTAGATGCATGCTGGATAGCGGTCGATGAGTGGAGTAATAGTAGTAGATGCAGAATCGTTTCGATCTACTTATCATGGACGTGATGCCTATATACATGATCATGCCTAGATATTCTCATAACTATGCTCAATTCTGTCAATTGCTCAACAGTAATTTGTTCACCCACCGTAGAATACTTGTGCTCTTGAGAGAAGCCACTAGTGAAACCTATGGCCCACGGGTCTATTCTCATCATATCAATCTCCATCACTTTAATCTTGCTTTGCTTTTACTTTGCCTTTACTTTTTACTTTGCATCTTTATACCAAAAATACCAAAAAATATTATATCTATCAGATCTCACTCTCGTAAGTGACCGTGAAGGCATTGACAACCCCTAATCGCGTTGGTTGCGAGTAGCTATCGCTTTGTGCAGGTACGAGGGACTTGAGCGTGGCCTCGTACTGGATTGATACCTTGGTTCTCAAAAACTGAGGGAAATACTTACGCTACTCTGCTGCATCATCCCTTCCTCTTCAGGGAAAACCAACGCAAGCTCAAGACGTAGCAAGAAGGATTTCTGGCGCCGTTGCCGGGGAGTCTACGCAAAAAGTCAACATACCAAGTACCCATCGCAATCCCTATCTCTCGCATTACATTATTTTCCATTTGCCTCTCGTTTTCCTCTCCCCCAATTCACCCTTGCCGTTTTATTCAACCTCTCTCTCTCTCTCTATCCTCCCTCTCTATTTGCCTCTTTTTGCCCGCTTGCCTTTTTTGTTTGCTCGTGTGTTAGATTGCTTGTTTGTCGCTATGGCTCAACCAAGATTCGGTGATCTTCACCTTAAAAGGTTAAAGGAGATCGAAAACAACGTTAGGAAATTTATGGTTTTGCAATTTGAGCATAATAATTTCTTTAGAAACGAGCTTAAAGAACCAAAAAGTTTTATGAGTTATATGAATAAAGAGCTTGATGATATGTCTAAAGAATTTGATGGCATAAGATCCCAAATTGCTCGTCTAGAAAAGATGACTGCTGAAATTTCGGATATGCAAGCCACCTTAGTTAATAAGATGGCTGCTAAACCGGATTCCTATGAAAATCAAGATGAAGATCTAAAAGTTATTGATGTGTCCCCTATTAAATCTTTATTTTGCAATATGAATCTTGATGAAACTGAATATGATCTTCCTTTACCTAGAAGGCGTTCTAAAAATTCGGAGTATTTGGATCTTAATGATGAAATTGATGAAAGTGGGATTGAAAGAAATAAAAATCTAGATGTTGCTAAACCCACTATATTGGATTTCAAGGAATTTAATTATGAAAATTGCTCTTTAATTGATTGTATTTCCTTGTTGCAATTCGTGCTAAATTCTCCACATGCTTATAGTCAAAATAAAGCCTTTACCGAACATATTGTTGATGCCTTGAGATTTCGTGGTGGGGCCTACACGGGCTCGATCGTACAGCACCATCATGTACAAGGCAGTGCACATGACATACGAAGCGTCCCCGAGTCGGCATAGCCAAGGACTCTTTAAGACACAACGAGACCACTGTAAAATCAACCATGGATAGGCGGACCACTAGACGTTGAACCCCAATTTCATATCGTATATCCGTCGGAAAGATATCCTAAGAGCTACTTGAATTCCCACCTATGAAACTCCCGAAATTTTCCGGTTATGCAATCAGGTGTTGGGGATATAGGGGAAGCATAATATCTCACCCAAACTAGCAAATCCTACATCCAGCTGTATCCATCCTTCAACACATAACCAAGAAACCTTCGGAACTCATCTACCTCAACCTTCGAAAAGCATCCGTTATACAAGTTATGGCGATACTCCTGAACTCCCGCCCCAGTACTGGGTGGCGTCGAGGTTATCTCACCAACAACTGCATCAAAGAGATTTTCGATGTCGGCAAACTAAACTCAGGTATTCCAGAACTGCAACGATAAAATTATGACGACAACACCTCAGAGCTCAACTCCCCGGGACACTTCCACAATACCCCTGACAGGAGGCACCAAGACAATGTTCTCATCATAAAACCATCGGAACGATTCCAAGATACCCGCGTGATCCTAAATTTTTTTTAGTGAAATTTGAGAAGAGAAGAGTCAAAACTCTACGTCAGGATGCCTTACCAGAGCGATGAGGAGACTGGGAAGTAAAAAGAATTCCTAAACTCTCCGATATATAATTCCTAAATGACTAAAAACATTTTTTCTAGACACAACTCGGCTGCTAAAAACGATCAAGCAATGGGGCTCCTAAGGTCGGGGAAGGCTCTGATTACCAACTTGTAACGCCCTCGATGCGGCTATATCTCCCACGTGTCGAAGCACGACTTAGAGGCATAACCGCATTGAAAGCAATGTCGCAAGTGAGGCAATCTTCGCAAACAACCCATGTAATACAATAGGGGAAAAGATACATAGTTGGCTTACACTCGCCACTTCACGCAATTACATGAATAAAGCATTACATCGTCCAAATACAATCACGGCCCGACTACGGAACAAAAATAAAGAAGAACCCCAAATGCGACAAAGGTCCCCGATCGACCCCAACTGGGCTCCACTACTGATCAACTAGAACGAAGCAACGCAAAGGACAAGATCTTCATCGAGCTCCTCCTGAGCTGGGTTGCGTCATCTGCACGGACTCATCGGCACCTGCAAACTGGTTTTGGAAGTATCTGTGAGCCACGGAGACTCAGCAATCTCACACCCTCGCGATCAAGACTATTTAAGCTTAAGGGTAAGGTAAAGGTATGAGGTGGAGCTGCAGCAAGCGACTAGCATATATGGTGGGTAACATACGCAAATGAGAGCGAGAAGAGAAAGCAAAGCACGGTCGATAAAAGTATGATCAAGAAGTGATCCTAAAACAACCTACGTCAAGCATAACTCCAACACCGTGTTCACTTCCCGGACTCCGCTGGAAAGAGACCATCACGGTTACACACGCGATTGATTCATTTTAATTAAGTTAAGGTTCAAGTTATCTACAACCGGACATTAACAAATTCCCATCTGCCCATAACCGCGGGCACGGCTTTCTAAAGTTCAAATCCCTGCAGGGGTGTCCCAACTTAGCCCATGACAAGCTCTCACGGTCAACGAAGGAATAGACCTCCTCCCGAGACGTTCTGATCAGACTCGGTATCTCGGTTCTTCAAGACACTTTGACAGGTTAAAACAAGTCCAGCAACACCGCCCGAATGTGCCGACAAATCCCGATAGGAGCTGCACATATCTCGTTCTCAGGGCACACTCAGATGAGACATCCTACGAGTAAAACCAACCCTCAAGTTGCGCCGAGGTGGCCCCGCAGTCTACTCGGTCGGACCAACACTCAGAGGAGCACTGGCCCGGGGGGGTTAAAATAATGATGACCCTTGGGCGCGCGACCCCCAAGGGAAAAGAAAAGGCTAGGCGGCGAATGGTAAAACCAATGTTGGGCATTGCTGGAAAAGCTTTAATCAAGGCGAACTATCAAGGGGTTCCCATTATTACCCAACCGCGTAAGGAACGCAAAATCCGGGAACATAACACCGATATGACGGAAACTAGGGCGGCAAGAGTGGAACAAAACACCAGGCATAAGGCCGAGCCTTCCACCCTTTACCAAGTATATAGATGCATAATTAAATAAGATATATAGTGATATACCAACAAGTAAACATGTTCCAACAAGGAACAACAACTCCATGTTCCAACAAGGAACATACTTCAATCTTCACCTGCAACTAACAACGCTATAAGAGGGGCTGAGCAACGCGGTAACATAGCCAATCAACGATTTGCTAGGACAAGGTGGGTTAGGGGCTTGGTTCAACAATATAGGAGGCATGATAAGCAAGTGGTAGGTATCGTAGCATAGGCAAAGCAAAAGAGCGAGCAACTAGCAAGCAAAGATAGAAGTGATTTCGAGGGTATGATCATCTTACCTGAGATCCCGCAAGGAAGAAGAACGAGTCCATGAAGAAGACAAACGGAACGTAGACGAACGGGTCTTCACAACGCGCCATTAATGGAACCAACCCGAAGAAGCAAACACCGGAAAGAAGCACACAACATAGTAAACAACCAACAAATGAACATGGTATGATATGCGGGATGCGGTATGCGATGCATATGCATGATTGGACAAGGAATGCATGAACCTGGCCTCAACTTGGAAAACCAAGTGTGCCACTGGAAATATGAGATGAAATCTCTTGAAAACGATATAAAGATCACCGGAATCGGAGTTACGGTTTGGAAATGGCAATCGATTCAAATATGACACCGGTCTGCGATTTACAGCAAGTAGCCATCTGAATGCAACAAGATGAACATGCTACAACACTCAAACATGGCAACAAAATACATGGCAGGGATCTAACCAAGATGCTTAACAAAAGTCTAGCACTGAGCTACGGCCAATTCATCCATTAACAGGTTCAAACAAGCATGGCAAAAATGCATATGGTAAACAGATTTCAGACTTAGTGAAATTAACACTTGTCTGGAATCTCAGATCAGATAGCACTCTTTGGAGCAACAAAACTACATGCTACAGGACCTGAACATGGCAAAGTAAAACATGGCATGGAGCTACTCAAAGAGCTTAACAAAAGTCCCTTAGTGACCTTGAGCCAAAAGGGATCAGAAAATACAATTGCAAGCATGTGAACATGGCAAAAACATAATCAGATCACAGACTTAGTGAAAACTGGAGCATGCTGAAAACATATATCAAGTAGGCATGTTTACGAGCTCGATGCACTCACTACAGAGCAAGGCATGACAATCTAAGCATACACCCATCAAGAATACACATTATACAAGCTAGACATGGCAAGAACAATAACATGGCATGCACGGATCAACTACAACATCCTTGGCAAAATCACTAACAAGTAGACAATCTGCCTAGATTCACGAAGTAGCAAAAGTAGAGCTCGATTGACTCAAGCTAGGGTGCTCCATAATTGCAAACAAAGACATGGATGGATAGAACACTACAAGATTAGCAAAACATCCTTACTGATCATCCTCAAAAGAGGCACGGATCACTAGGAAACAACATGAACAAATGGCAACATGAGATAAACAGGTCAAGGACTTAGTGGAAATGCTAAGTCCTTGAAAACAGAATTACCAAGTGCCTCACTTTGCAATCTCGTGCTAGTCACCACACACATCACACAAATACATGGGTTGCACCTCTGGAAAGATGGCAAACTCCTTAACAAAACATATCTAGAGCTCATGGGCATATCATGCACACAATAATCATGGCAAAAATGACAAATATCTAAATGGAGTAGCAGATCTGACAATTATCTCAAGTAGCACTCTTCTAACAGCATTTCGGGCATCAAGAAGAACTCAAATGAAAATGATGCAATGAGATGAAATGATGTACACTCTGAGACAAACATTTTAATATGCTATATGCATGAATCGGAGCTACAGATGATGAGATACAATGTGATGAAGATGCTCGAAATTTACTGGGACTTAGGGAAAATCAACCTCGAAAGGAAGTCAACGGGATCTCGATCCAGATCGTGCGCGGAAACCGAGGTCATCGGAGACTTCGCCGGAGCAGTGCTTGGGGCGCCGGAGTTGAGGGGGGAAACCGGATCCGGTGCGGGGACAGCTCGCCGGAGCTGTTGAGGTGGCCGGAGAGGAAGTACGCCGGCAAGGACCGGCGCGATGAGGTGCGACTGCCGGCGGCATGGGGCGGCGGCGCAGCGAGGAGGGCGCTAGGCGGCGGAGCTCGACCGGCGAGGGAGACGCCGGCGCGGCCGGGTCCGGCGAGTTGCTCGGCTGCGCGGGGATGCGGGCGGCGCATGGAGCCACGGTGGAGCGGGCGGTGCACAGCGACCCGCGGGCGGCGGCGGCGGCGACCGGGCCCGCGCGGGCCGGATTTGGGCCCCGCGGGCCGCGCGGTGAGAGGGCGCGGGGAGGCCAGGTGGCGGGCGCCGGTTGGTCTGGAGCGGCGGTGGAGATGATGTGGCGCGACTCTATTGGGCAGAGTGAGGTGGCGGCGGCGCGGCGGACATGTCCGGCGCGGCGAGGATTTTTGTCCGGTGGCGCGAGGTAGGGGAAGGCTAGGGTTAGACCGCAAATTTCAGAGGGGATCACTTATTTATAGGTAGAGGGAGCTAGGAGAGTCCAAATGAGGTGCGGTTTTCGGCCACGCGATCGTGATCGAACGCTCTACATGATGGAGAGGGTTTAGGTGGGTTTTGGGTCAAAATGGAAGGGTGTTGGGTTGCAACACACACGAGGCCTTTTCGGTCCCTCAGTTAACCGTTGGAGCATCAAACGAAGTCCAAATGGTACGAAACTTGACAGGCGGTCTACCGGTAGTAAACCAAGGCCGCATGACAAGTCTCGTTCCAATCCGGAAATGTTTAATCCACACACATCAAAGAAAGGTAGAAATGACCACCGGAGGAGAACGGAGCGCCGGAATGCAAAACGGACAACGGGGAAAATGCTTGGATGCATAAGACGAACACGTATGCAAATGAAATGCACATGATGACATGATATGCAATGCATGACATGCAAGCAACGACAACGCAACAACAGCGAATAACTAGATGACACCTGGCACATCGGTCTCGGGGCGTTACACTTCACTTAAATAATTTTGAGAGTCTCTTAATAGCATGGTAATTTGCTTAATAATAATATGCTTGGTATTCAAGAATTGTGAAACTTTCTTTTGAGTGTGTTGAATACTAAGAAAATATTGAAGCATGATAATTGTTTTGAGATATGGAGGTGATAATATTAAAGTCGTGCTAGTTGAGTAGTTGTGAATTTAAAGAATACTTGTGTTAAAGTTTGTGATTCCTGTAGCATGCACGTATGGTGAACCGTTATGTGATGAAGTCGGAGTATGATTTATTTATTGATTGTCTTCCTTATGAGTGGCGGTCGGGGACGAGGGATGGTCTTTTCCTACCAATCTATCCCCCTAGGAACATGCGCGTAATACTTTGCTTTGATAACTTCTAGATTTTTGCAATAAGTATATGAGTTCTTTATGACTAATGTTGAGTCCATGGATTATACGCACTCTCACCCTTCCACCTTTGCTAGCCTCTCTAATACCGCGCACCTTTCGCTGGTATCATACACCTACCATATACCTTCCTCAAAACAGCCACCATACCTACCTATTATGGCATTTCCATAGCCATTCTGAGATATATTGCCATGCAACTTTCCACCATCTAGTTCATCATGACACATTCATCATTGTCATATTGCTTAGCATGATCATGTAGTTGACATAGTATTTGTGGCAAAGCCACCGTTCATAATTTCTTCATACTTGTCATTCTTGATTCGTTGCATATCCCGGTACACCGCCGAAGGCATCCATATAGAGTCATACTTTGTTTTAGAATCGAGTTGTAATCATTGAGTTGTAAATAAATAGAAGTGTGATGACCATCATTCAATAGAGCATTTTCCCAGTAAAAAAGGCCAAAGAAAACAAGAAGGCCCCCAAAAAAAGAAAACAAATAAAAAGAGGCAATGCTACTATCTTTTTTCCACACTTGTGCTTCAAAGTAGCACCATGATATAGCAAGTCTCATATATTGTGCTTCAAAGTAGCACCATGTTTTTCATATAGAGAGTCTATATGTTTTCACTTTCGTATACTAGTGGGAATTTTACATTATAGAACTTGGCTTGTATATTCCAATGATGGGCTTCCTCAAAATTGCCCTAGGTCTTCGTGAGCAAGCAAGTTGGTGCACACCCACTTAGTTTCTTTTGTTTAGCTTTCATACATTTATAGCTCTAGTGCATTCGTTGCATGGCAATCCCTACTCACTCACATTGATATCTATTGATGGGCATCTCCATAGCCGGTTGATACGCCTAGTTGATGTGAGACTAATTCCCCTCCTTTTTGTCTTCTCCACAACCACCATTCTATTCCACCTATAGTGCTATATCCATGGCTCACGCTCATGTATTGCGTGAAGATTGAAAAAGTTTTGAAAAAGTTAGAGTATGAAACAATTGCTTGGCTTGTCATCGGGGTTGTGCATCATTTAAATACTTTGTGTGGTGAAGATGGAGCATAGCCAGACTATATGATTTTGTAGGGATAACTTTCTTTGGCCATGTTATTTTGAGAAGACATAATTGCTTTGTTAGTATTCTTGAAGTATTATTATTTTTATGTCAATATAAACTTTTGTCTTGAATCTTTCTAATCTGAATATTCACACCACAATTAAGAATATTTGCATTGAAATTATGCCAAGTAGCACTCTGCATCAAAAATTCTCTTTTTATCATTTACCTACTCGAGGACGAGCAGGAATTAAGCTTGGGGATGCCTGATACGCCTCCAACGTATCTATAATTTTTGATTGCTCCATGCTATATTATCTACTGTTTTGGACTATATTGGGCTTTATTTTCCACTTTTATATTATTTTTGGGACTAACCTATTAACCGGAAGCCCAGCACAGAATTGCTATTTTTTGCCTATTTCAGTGTTTCGGAGAAACAGAATATCAAACGGAGTCCAAACGGAATAAAATCCTTGGGAATGTGATTTTCTCACCGAACGTGATCCAGGAGACTTGGACCCTACTCTAGGGGGTCAAAGAGGAGGTCACGAGGGTGGGGGCGCCCCCCCCAGGGTGCGCCCCCTGCCTCGTGGGCCCCTCGGTGCTCCACCGACGTACTCCTTCCTCCTATATATACACATATACCCCCAAACGATCAGAACAGGAGCCAAAAACCTAATTCCACCGCCGCAACTTTCTGTATCCATGAGATCCCATCTTGGGGCCTGTTCCGGAGCTCCGCCGGAAGAGGGCCGTCATCACGGAGGGCTTCTACATCATCCTAGCCCCTCCGATGAAGTGTGAGTAGTTTACCTCAGACCTTCGGGTCCATAGTTAGTAGCTAGACGGCTTCTTCTCTCTCTTTGAATCTCAATACAAAGTTCTCCCCCTCTCTTGTGGAGATCTATTCGATGTAATCTTCTTTTTGCGGTGTGTTTGTTGAGACCGATGAATTGTGGGTTTATGATCAAGTATATCTATGAATAATATTTGAATCTTCTCTGAATTATTTTATGTATGATTGGTTATCTTTGCAAGTCTCTTCGAATTATCCGTTTGGTTTGGCCAACTAGATTGGTAGTTCTGGCCATGGGAGAAGTGCTTAGCTTTGGGTTCGATCTTGCGGTGTCCTTACCCAGTGACAGAAGGGGCAGCAAGGCACGTATTGTATCATTGCCATCAAGGATAACAAGATGGGGTTTATTTCATATTGCATGAATTTATCTCTCTACATCGTTTCATCTTCCTTAAGGCGTTACTCTGTTTTTAACTTAATACTCTAGATGCATGCTGGATAGCGGTCGATGAGTGGAGTAATAGTAGTAGATGCAGAATCATTTCGATCTAATTTTCACGGACGTGATGCCAATATACATGATCATGCCTAGATATTCTCATAACTATGCTCAATTCTGTCAATTACTCAACAATAATTTGTTCACCCACCATAGAATATTTATGCTCTTGAGAGAAGCCACTAGTGAAACCTATGGCCCCCGGGTCTATTCTCATCATATCAATCTCCATCACTTTAATCTTGGTTTGCTTTTACTTTCCCTTTACTTTTTACTTTGCATCTTTATACCAAAAATACCAAAAATATTATATCTATCAGATCTCACTCTCGTAAGTGACCGTGAAGGGATTGACAACCCCTAATCACGTTGGTTGCGAGTAGCTATCGCTTTGTGCAGGTACGAGGGACTTGAGCATGGCCTCCTAATGGATTGATACCTTGGTTCTAAAAAACTGAGGGAAATACTTACGCTACTCTGCTGCATCATCCCTTCCTCTTCAGAGAAAACCAACGCAAGCTCAAGACGTAGCAGAGGGTACGTGGACACACTCTCCCCTTTCATTCCTATGCATCTCCCAGATAGATCTTGCGTGATCGTAGGAAAATTTGGAAGTACCGTGTTCCCCAACAGTGGCATCCGGGCCAGGTCTATGCGTAGATGTTATATGCACGAGTAGAACACAAAGAGTTTTGTGTGATAATAGTCATACTGCTTACCTGCAACTGAAGGAAATATGCCCTAGAGGCAATAATAAAGTTGTTATTTATATTTCCTTATATCATGATAAATGTTTATTATTCATGCTAGAATTGTATTAACCGGAAACTTAGTACATGTGTGAATACATAGACAAACAGATTGTCCCTAGTGTGCCTCTACTCGACTAGCTCGTTAATCAAAGATGGTTATGTTTCCTAGCCATAGACATGTGTTGTCATTTGATGAATGGGATCACATCATTAGAGAATGATGTGATGGACAAGACCCATCCGTTAGTTTAGCATAATGATCGTTTTGTTTTATTGCTATTGATTTCTTCATGACTTATACATGTTCCTCTGACTATGAGATTATGCAACTCCAGATTACCGAAGGAACACCTTGTGTGCTATCAAACGTCACAACGTAAATGGGTGATGATAAATATGCTCTGCAGGTGTCTCCGATGGTGTTTGTTGAGTTGGCATAGATCGAGATTAGGATTTGTCACTCCATGTATCGAAGAGGTATCTCTAGGCCCTCTTGGTAATGCACATCACTATGAGCCTTGCAAGCAATGTGTCTAATGAGTTAGCCAAGGGATGATGCATTACAGAACGAGCAAAGAGACTTGCCGGTAACGAGATTGAACTAGGTATGATGATACCGATGATTGAATCTCGGGCAAGTAACATACCAATGACAAAGGGAAAAACGTATGTTGTTATGCGGTTTTGACCGATAAAGATCTTCGTAGAATATGTAGGAGCCAATATGAGCATCCAGGTTCCGCTATTGGTTATTGACCGGAGATGTGTCTCGGTCATGTCTACATAGTTCTCGAACTCGTAGGGTCCGCACGCTTAACGTTCGATGACGATTTGTATTATGAGTCATGTGATTTGATGAACCGAAGTTTGTTTGGAGTCCCAGATGAGATCATGGACATGACGAGGAGTCTCGAAATGGTCGAGACATAAAGATTGATATATTGGAAGGTTATGTTTGGACACCGGAATGGTTTCGAAAAGGTTCGGGCATTTTCTGGAGTATGGAGGGTTACTGGAACCCCACGGGGAGTTAATGGGACTTCATGGGCCCTAGTGGAGAGAGGAGGCGATGGCCAGGTGGTGGCGCGCCCCCAAGCCCAATTCGAATTGGACGAGGGTTGGGGGGCGGCCCCCCTTTCCTTCTCTTCTCCACCTCCTCCCCTCCTTCTCCTAGTGGGAATAGGAAGGGGGGGTCCTACTTGGATCGGGAGTCCAAGTAGGACTCCCCCCATGGCGCCCCCCCTTGGGCCAGCCACCTCTCCCCCCCTTTATATACATGGTAAGGGGGCTCCCCAAAGGCACACCAAGTCTTCTCTTAGCCGTGTGCGGTGCCCCTCTCCACAGTTACACACCTCGGTCATATCGTCGTAGTGCTTAGGTGAAACCACTCCGAAACCACTTTCATCAACATAATCATCATAAAAAGGAGGCATTCTATCATCATAATAAATTTGCTCATCAAAACTTGGGGGACTAAACATATTATCTTCATCAAACATATCAACCCCAAGCTTATGGCTTTGCATATCATTAGCATCATGGATATTCAAAGAATTCATACTAACAACATTGCAATCATGCTCATCATTCAAATATTTAGTGCCAAACATTTTAATGCATTCTTATTCTAACACTTGAGCACAATTTTCCTTTCCATCATTTTCATGAAAGATATTAAGAAGATGAAGCATATGAGGCACCCTCAATTCCATTTTTTAGTTTTCTTTTATATACTAAACTAGTGATAAAACAAGAAACAAAAAGATTTGGTTGCAAGATCTAAAGATATACCTTCAGGCACTAACCTCCCCAACAACGGCACCAGAAAAGAGCTTCATTGACGGGGTGTTAGTGCCGCTTTGCTCGCCTTCCCGGCAACGGTGCCAGTAAAGAGCTTGATTTCTACTACACAACCTTCTTCTTGTAGACGTTGTTGGGCCTCCAAGTGCAGAGGTTTGTAGGATATAGAAAATTTCCCTCAAGTGGATGACCTAAGGTTTATCAATCCATGGGAGGCGTAGGATGAAGATGGTCTCTCTCAAACAACCCTGCAACCAAATAACAAAGAGTCTCTTGTGTACCCAACACACCCAATACAATGGTAAATTGTATAGGTGCACTAGTTCGGCGAAGAGATGATGATACAAGTGCAATATGGATGGTAGATATAGGTTTTTGTAATCTGAAAATATAAAAACAGCAAGGTAGCAAGTGGTAAAAGTGAGCGTAAATGGTATTGCAATGCTAGGAAACAAGGCCTAGGGTTCATACTTTCACTAGTGCAAGTTCTCTCAACAATAATAACATAATTGGATCATATAACTATCCCTCAACATGCAACAAAGAGTCACTCAAAGTCACTAATAGCGGAGAACAAACGAAGAGATTATTGTAAGGTACGAAACCACCTCAAAGTTATCCTTTCTGATCGATCTATTCAAGAGTCCGTCGTAAAATAACACGAAGTTTTTCTTTCCATTCGATCTATCCTAGAGTCCGTACTAGAATAACACCTTAAGACGCAAATCAACCAAAACCCTAATGTCACCTAGATACTCCAATGTCACCTCAAATTATGAGGACATGTTCATCATTTAAACAACACAAATCATTCCTGAACAAACTTGTGGCAAACAAGTACATGATCAGATGCAACACAATTCAAAGGTGAAAGCTACAAATGAGGATTGCATCATTTCTTTGCATGGATATTATCAACTTCCCTTCTACTTAAGTTTTGCAGATCAAAGAGAGTCGAGGACGAATCTTCATTAAGGGAGGGAGGATGATGAGCACATGTATACATCACACATGACATTTCAGAAAAGTGCACAATTTAGTTGGAAAGAATTACTAAGCCGAGTCAAGCAAACACATGGCCAGGTGAACGCTAACTTAAGTTCATACCACAATCTTCAACACATGGCTGCACTTTCATCTCCATTGTTGTTGGTTGAACTTAGGTATCACATGGAAGAAACCCAACAACCTATGAGCTCTTGAAGCAACCGGTTTGGAGGAAACAAGTTTCAAGTGAAGCTGATGTTGTCAGTTTTTACCTCTGATGTTTTGGTGTGCCACACCCATGTGGTGGAGAGACAGGGCTATAGGGGTACATCATCAGAAGTTACATCAAATTATCTTTACAATGCAAAAAACCTCACATCATTTGGAGTTGTGAGTCAAAAGTTGTAGTCATTCTCGTGGAAGGTGTCCAGGATGTCAAGGCTTCGCGAATTTCCGAGGAGCTCTCCAACAACTCCCAAAGTTGACTAGTTATTCCCCCAAGAAAGCCATGCAAACCTGTTTACTTTTGAAACCATTTTCACACCAAGCCAAGGGGGGTTGTCCCTGCTATAAAACCCCATCTCCCCCATCCTCTAAAAAAAACCTTTTGTCAAACCATTCAGCTACAAGCTTATGCGGCAAGGGTGCTAGAGAAATCCAAGAGATCTTGCTACCTTTGCTCTTGTGAGTTCATTCGGATTCACAAGAAGGAGCCTCTGGTTCCCCCTAGTTCGTGCTCTACGGTTTCATCCATTTGTGTGGATTAGTCCCGGTTTGTGGTTCTGCTATTGTTCGGACATCGGGTTGGAGTTCTTGTGGCTTCGGTCAGCCATCCCCACGTACGGGTTGCATCCAACCTTGGCAGGTATAAAGCTAGTTATCCCGGCTACTTGCAGCTAGTTATCCTTCCCGACTCGATCCTATGACATGAAGATCGGGCCACCCTCGGGCATGAACTCGTTCATCGGGTTCCCACCTATCATCAAGGATCCGTGGGTATGATTATACGATATGCATCACACAATCTCAGATTCATCTATTCAACCAACACAAAGAACTTCAAAGAGTGCCCCAAAGTTTCTACCGGAGAGTCAAGACGAAAACGTGTGCCAACCCCTAGGCATAAGTTCACAAGGTCACGGAACTCGCAAGTTGATCACAAAAACATACATCAAGTGCATCACATGAATATCCCATTGTCACCAGAGATAAGCACATGCAAGACATACATCAAGTGTTCCCAAATCCTTAAAGACTCAATCCAATAAGATAACTTCAAAGGGAAAACTCAATTCATCACAAGGATATAGAGGAGGAGAAACATCATAAGATCCAACTATAATAGCAAAGCTCGCGATACATCAAGATCGTGCCATATCAAGAACACGAGAGAGAGAGAGAGAGATCAAACACAAAGCTACTAGTACAAACCCTCAGCCCCGAGGGTGAACTATTCCCTCCTCGTCATGGAGAGCGCCGGGATGATGAAGATGACCACCAGTGATGATTCCCCCCTCCAGCAGGGTGCCGGAGTCGGGTCCCGATTGGTTTTTGGTGGCTACAGAGGCTTGCGGCGGCGGAACTCCTGATCTAGGTTATTTTTTGGAGGTTTGGGGATATATAAGGGGTGTTGGCATCGAATAAGTCATGGGGGTCCTCGAGGCAGCCACGAGGTAGGGGGCGCGCCCAGGGGGTAGGGCGAGCCCTCCACCCTTGTGGTGGCCTCGGGACTCTTCTGGTCCATCTCCGATACTCCATGGGCATCTCCCGGTCCAAAAACAATCTCCATGAATTTTCAGGTCAATTGGACTCCGTTTGGTATTCCTTTTCTGCGATACTCAAAAACAAGGAAAAACAGAAACTGGCACTAGGCTTTAGGATAATAGGTTAGTCCCAAAAATCATATAAAATAGCATATAAATGCATATAAAACATCCAAGATTGATAATATAATAGCATGAAACAATAAAAAATTATAGATACATTGGAGACGTATCAAGCATCCCCAAGCTTAATTCCTGCTCATCCTCGAGTAGGTAAATGATAAAAATAGAATTTTTGATGTGGAATGCTACCTAACATATTTACCAATGTAATCTTCGTTATTGTTGCAATAATATTCAGATCCATAAGAATCAAAACAAAAGGTCAATATTGGCATAAGAATGATGATACTTCAAGCATACTAATAAAGCAATCATGTCTTCTCAAAATAACATGGCCAAAGAAAGCTATCCCTATAAAATCATATAGTCTGGCTATGCTCTATCCTCATCACACAAAATATTTAAATCATGCACAACCCCGATGACAAGCCAAGCAATCGTTTCATACTTTTGATGTTCTCAAACTTTTTCAATCTTCATGCAATACATGAGCGTGAGCCATGGACATAGCACTATAGGTGGAATAGAAGGGTGGTTTTGGAGAAGACAAAAAGGAGAAGATAGTCTCACATCAACTAGGTGTATCGACGGGCTATGGAGATGCCCATCAATAGATATCAATGTGAGTGAGTAGGGATTGCCATGCAACGGATGCACTAGAGCTATTAGTGTATGAAAGCTCAAAAATAAACTAAGTGGGTGTGCATCCAACTTGCTTGCTCATGAAGACCTAGGGTAATTTGAGGAAGTCCATCATTGGAATATACAAGCCAAGTACCATAATGAAAAATTCCCACTAGTATATGAAAGTGACAATCATAGGAGACTCTCTATCATGAAGATCATGGTGCTACTTTGAAGCACAAGTGTGGTAAAAGGATAGTAGCATTGCCCCTTCTCTCTTTTTCTCTCATTTTTTATTTGGGCCTTTTCTCTTTGTTTATGGCCTCTTTTTTCTTTTCTTTTTTATTTTTCGTTGGGAGTCTCATCCTGACTTGTGGGGGAATCATAGTTGAAGGAAATATGCCCTAGAGGCAATAATAAAGTTTTTATTTATATTTCCTTATATCATGATAAATGTTTATTATTCATGCTAGAATTGTATTAACCGGAAACTTAGCACATGTGTGAATACATAGACAAACAGAGTGTCCCTAGTATACCTCTACTTGACTAGCTCGCTAATCAAAGATGGTTAAGTTTCCTAGCCATGGACATGTGTTGTCATTTGATTAACGGGATCACATCATTAGATAATGATGTGATGGACAAGACCCATCCGTTAGCTTAGCATAATGATCATTCAGTTTTATTGCTACTACTTTCTTCATGACTTATACATGTTCCTCTAACTATGAGATTATGCAACTCCTGAATACCGGAGGAACACCTTGTGTGCTATCAAACGTCACAACATAACTGGGTGATTATAAATATGCTCTACAGGTGTATCCAATGGTGTTTGTTGAGATGGCATAGGTCGAGATTAGGATTTGTCACTCCGTCTATCGGAGAGGTATCTCTGGGCCCTCTCGGTAATGCACATCACTATAAGCCTTGCAAGCAATGTGACTAATGAGTTAGTTGTGGGATGATGCATTATGGAACGAGTAAAGAGACTTGCTGGTAACGAGATTGAAGTAGGTATTGAGACACCGACGATCGAATCTCGGGCAAGTAACATACCGATGACAAAGGGAACAACGTATGTTGTTATGCGGTTTAACCGATAAAGATCTTCATAGAATATGTAGGAACCAATATGAGCATCCAGGTTCCGCTATTGGTTATTGACCAGAGATGAGTCTCGGTCATGTCTACATAGTTCTCGAACCCGCAGGGTCCGCACACTTATCGTTGGTGACGATCGGTATTATGAGTTTATGTGTTTTGATGTACCGAAGGTAGTTCGGAGTCCCGGATATGATCACAGACATGAAGAGGAGTCTCGAAATGGCCGATACATAAAGATCGATATATTGGACGGATATATTCGGACACCGGAAGTGTTCTGGGTGATTTCGGAGAAAACTGGAGTGCCGGAGGGGTTACCGAAACCCCCCGAGGAAGTATTGGGCCTTAGTGGGCCTTAGGGGAGATGGAGGGCAGCAACCCAGGAGGTGGCGCTCCCCCCAAGGGGAGTCTGAATAGGACTACGGGATGGGGGCGCGGCCCCTCTTTCCCTCTCTTTCCTTCCCCCTTCCTCCTTCCTAGTAGGACTAGGAAAGGATGAATCCTACTCCTACTAGGAGGAGGATTCCTCCT
The DNA here is from genome assembly GCF_003073215.2 of Triticum urartu. Taxonomy (NCBI): domain Eukaryota; kingdom Viridiplantae; phylum Streptophyta; class Magnoliopsida; order Poales; family Poaceae; genus Triticum; species Triticum urartu. The sequence continues at coordinate 436,951,456 of NC_053023.1, read as the reverse complement.
CTCCTTGGGCGCCACTAGGGCCGACCGGCCTCCTCCCTTGCTCCTTTATATACCGGGGCAGGGGGCACCCTAGGAGACACAAGTTGATTGTTCCAAGCCGTGTGCGGTGCCCCCCTCCACCATAATCCACCTCGGTCATATCGTAGCAGTGCTTAGGCGAAGCCCTGTTCCGGTAGCAACATCATCACCGTCATCACGCCATCATGCTAACAAAGCTATCCCTCGAAGCTCTACTGGATCATGAGTTCGCGGGACATCACCAAGACGAACGTGTGCAGATCGCGAAGGTGTCGTACCTTCGGTGCTGGGATCGGTCGATCGTGAAAACGTACGACTACATCAACTGCGTTGTCATAATGCTTCCGCTTATGGTCTACAAGGGTACGTAGACAATACTCTTCCCTCTCGTTGCTATGCATCACCATGATCTCGCGTGTGCATAGGAATTTTTTTGAAATTACTATGTTCCCCAACAATAGTCTCCATCATCATTTCCTTACTGGGACAATGCTCTAATAATGATGATCATCACTGTCGGTGTTCTGCGAACGGGGGTCCCCAGACTTGCCTGCCTGCGGCCCTCGGCGTGGCTCTGCGAGCGGGTCCGTACGGCCCATCTTCACCAACAAGCATTCAAGACCCTCGCGAGGAGCCAAGCCTCGCGAGGCGGACGACACAAGATCTCCTCGGGAGCGGCCTCACCAGGCTGGCTCACGAGGGGCAGAGAGCTCAAGGCAAGGCAAACCTCGCGAGGTTCCGATGACGTGAGCCATGACGATTGAGACTAGGCGGGCGCTAGGCGCGCGCCAGCGCGCATAGTGTCCTTGTTTCCTCTTTGGTGCTAAGGAGGAAAGCGTAGGCGAGGAGTACCGAGGCGTCTAGCGAAGGTTTCCATATCGGTGCAACAAGACCAAGACCAGCAGTACGGCAAGACGGAGGTCACCATGGATCCCAAGGCGGCGTCACCACCAGAGCCTTTGGCACGTGAAGACTGCTTTTGTCAGGATAACTTGTACTAGCTGTCCCCTTTCAAATTGGCCGTTGTTGGCTCCCTTCCCGCTCAATATTTGGGGATAGGACCAGGGCCTCTATAAATAGGATTAGCCACCACAGTGGGCAACGGGACAAAGGGAACCATCAGCCATCTCAACTTTGACTAGATCCAACCCATCCTCACATCCACCAAGCACAAGAACACCTCACCTCAGGAGGCTGTTCTTCCCCTTGTATTGTTCATCCTCAGCTCGAGAGGCAATCCACCACACCACACTGGAGTAGGGTATTACACCACAACGGTGGCCCGAACCAGTATAAATCTTGTGTCTCTTGTGTTGCGGGTCCATCGAGCTTGCCTTTGAGATCGTGGCAAGTTTGAGGGCGTGAGTTGGTAGGGGGAGATCTTCGTGCGCACCCCAGTGTTCGAACCTTGAGGGTTTTGCCGGAACCCGAGATCCAACATTTGGCGCGCCAGGTAGGGGTGCGCCGGAGCTCTTCTTCCGCCAGTTGATCCGCTCATTGGTCCCCCGACACTCCGCGGCTCTGATGTTCGACGACTCAAGGACCAACGCCGACTGCTGGGCAGCCTGGCCAGCCCGGCCGGTGCCGCCTGCTCAAGAAGACCTCAACCCAGCGCCCTAGGTAGCACGCGCACCACCAAACACTGAGGGGCGTGGGTGACATGGTCACCCGCCGTCCGCCCTTACTCTGCGGCAAGTGCGGGCAGCCGCAAGAGCCTCAAGCCACCCCGTGGCCACAGTGCCACACACCCGACGAGAGCAAGCAAACATGAGGGTCGCACTCACACTGGCCCAGGAGCTGCTGCGATGCCGGTTAATGGAGAGCAGCTGGGATGCATTGCTGGAGCGCGTCGCCGAGCTCTTGGACGCCATGGCCTCGGGAGCACCACCCTTCTGCTCTCTGCTCACACCTCAAGTCGCGGCCGGGTCGCATGGCGGGCCTCGCCGTGCCCTGTGTGCCCACGGGCGCGCCACCAGGCTTCGTCGACACCGGCGCAACCAATGGAGCTGGACGGCCGCTTGCACCCGTGCCACCTCCGATGGGCGCGGGCACGAGCGCTGCCACCTACGGCCCCGGCGGGATGCAACCCTACCACCCTCAAGGCGGCACGTTGGGCGGGGCAACATGGAGCATGGGGCACTACGGCGAGGTCTTTGAGGCGACGGCCTCGGAGGCCTACGTGCCCCACATGGTGGACAAGGAGTACATGCTGGAAGACGACCATGGCTCGTTCCTCGAGCCGGGCTGGGAGGAGGAGGCGCTAGAAGTCGGCACCTTTCAGGAGCCCTCCGGAAGCCTCACCAACCGCGCCGGCGACAACAACTACAGGGTACCACTAATTCCTCAGGAGTAGGCTTACGCTAACCGTGGGACGCAGGAGGATCAGGTCGCAGTAGTGGATGGCGGCCCCAGCTTGTTGACCTCCCTGCTGCCAGGGGGGCATGCTGAGGGCCGCAGGAGAGGGGCCGGGAGCAAGGCCCCTCCCCGCACCGCACAGAGCAAGGCGTCCCCGGGAGGTAGGCCCTATGCCGGGGAGGCACTCCAGAGCCTTCCCCCGGCAGAGGACCCATGGTCGCCAAGGGCACCGCTGGCGTCCCCTTTACCCCTTGGTGTTGTCCTGGTTTCTGGTCGCCCCCAACGGTGGTCGAGGGAGGCGCAAGGCAGGGCCCTCGTCTGGCGATATGATGTAAGTCTCACGCCTGTGAATGTCTCCGCTCGTGACACTCTCATGTAATAATGAGTGGGGCTGTACACGACCCGGAGTCTCAGGAGTGCCGCTCTCGGGCCTCGGGGGCTCCCTCCCACGTCCTAGTGGCAACACTTAGCTCTGTGCTGGTGAGAAGACAAGAAGACTAGACTAAGCGCCGAACGTGGCCATTTGCTTTGGATCTCTTTTCTGTAACCCTGCCTTCTGGATTTGGATTTAAGTTGAAGTTGAATTTTCATTGATGTGCGCGGGGGTGCCTTTTCTCGTTCGAGCGACTTCTTGCTATCTGGTTCTTGCCTTAATTCAGAGTTCGTGCCTGTTGCTTCCCCCTCGCGGGCCCCTCGTGAGAGGGGCTAGGCATGGCGCACACGTGCCACGCACATGTCGCGCCACGACTAGCGCTTGCTTATCACGCGCCCCCTCGGGTGTGTCGACGAGTTCCTCAGGAGCTTCCCAGAAACTCTCAACCTCACGAGCCGGTTTGGGGCTCGTCAAGGCTAAGGTAAACCACAATAGCAAACTTGCCCCAGGATACGTGAGTTCATGAAGACACATATTCAACTCGACCTAAAAAGATAGAGGCAATAGTATATTTACATGAGGGGCTTCCCCTCCAAAAATGCTCTTACAACCTCTAGGGCCGTGCCCGAGCTTCTGCGTGCAGGACAAACAGCTGGGAAACACGGGATCAGTCAGACATGTCTCTCGCCGCGTCCCCCAGATCGCCCTCAGATGCGTCGCTGGCATCGCTGCCACCATCGCTAGCATCACCATCACCTCCACCAGCGCCGCCATCACCATCGTCGACCACGTCGCCTTCGTCCGGCGTGACCACCACCGCATCGCCATCAAAAGTGAAGGCCCTGACCAGCGCGTCCACATTGTCTTCCACCCATCGCGCTAGGTCACCCCGGATGGCCTCGGGTACGGGAGCGATGGCGGCGTCAAAATCAAAGTCGGGGTCTGTATTTTGGAGATGGCTGAAGACGCGGGAGAACGCACGCCCAAGCAGGCCGCAGCTCCTCTCTTCAACAAGTTGGCGAGCTCTCTCGGAACGATTCTCCAAGCGCGTCACCACGTCAGTAAAGAAGTGGAGGTGGCTGGCGTAGTCGTTCACATGGGGATGAGGAGCATTCTCATCGCAGATGTGGCCCAGGGCGATATTGGCCCTATTCCTAAGGTACTGGAGCATGGGGGCATGCACGCGCTCCAGCGTCCCCCGATGAAGCACTTCCTCCCTGTTCTGCCGCGCGATGGACTCGGCGTCAGTGACCCCTGCTGAAGAGGGAGCAGCTCAGCGCGGGCAGAGGCCAGTTCAGCCTGCGCCGAGACCAGGGCGGCTCCGGCAGCCTCCTCGCGCTGCTCCACCTCGATTAACCTGGACTTGAACGCAACAGTCATACCTGCAGCCCCAGTTTCCATGAACTCCAACTTCAGGTTGTACCTGCCCTCGAGATCCGTGCAAGCTTCGGCCACCCGGCGATCGACCTCCTCCTGGGCCCTGGCCTCGCGCGTGCCAACGGCATCCTCCGCTTGGGCAACTTGACGCTCCCTCGTCTTGAGTCGTTCGAGCTCAAGGCTACGCTCCACGGCTTCCAGCGCCAACGCCACCTCGCGCTTCCAGATCTCTTCCTCTTCGGCGGGCATCCTCCTCAATGACGCAAGGGCGGCCCTACGCGCCTCTACTTGCTGATCCAAGGAGGCGCTCTAGGCTTGGAGCTCCCACGCGCGCTTCTCCGCGGCCTCGCAACGGCGGTTAGCTTCCCGAGCCTCTTCCAGAGCTCGGGAGCAGGCCTCACGGGAGGCTGCGAGGGAAACCTCGGCCTTCACATTATCAAGCTCGCGCTGGTGGCGCCCGAGGTTGATAGCCACCTTCATCTTATGCCGCTTCTCCACCAGCCGAAGACCCTCGGCCATGAGGCGCGCGTCCACATCCATGAGCTCTTCACCAAGCCGGTTCATCGCTCCCATCGCCTCCTGAAAGAGCTCATGGCAGACGACGCTCCTTTCCTGTGCCAACTTGAGCATGCTGCTGACTCCGTCCTCCGCCGCTAGGACCGCAGATGAGGCCCGAAGCGGCTCGCCCCCTTTCAGCAGGGGGCTGGGGGCTGGCGCCCACCCAGTTGCAGGCCAGGCCTCGCGAGGAGCCCGAACGAGTGGAGGCCCGCTGCTTGAAGAGGATCCCAAGACCGAAGCCACCCAGCCACCTTCCACGACCAGGGGAGGAACCCTTGGCACGCTTGTTGTATTCCAAGCAAGCCCGCGAAGGAGAGACAGCGAGCGCACGAGCTCAAGACGCCTTGTCGACGGGCTGGCTTCCCCGGTTGGCTACACGCCGTGAGCAGTGCGCGGGCTTGCAGCGCTCAAGTCTGGCGGGAGAAACGAGGCGAGGGGAGGTTGCTTCTCAGGAGATTCCGCGGCCTTGGCGGAAGGGATCCTGAAGAGTCATCGTCAGGAAGGGAAGCAGCACGCGGAGAATCATCAAGATAAGGTACTTATCGTCAACGACGATGTACTTTCTCCATTTTAACGGCCCGAAGGTGCCGCTGCCGCAGCTTGGGGACCCCTTCTTCTTGCGGAGCTCTTCAAAGTCCACGCAAAGCCGACCGAAGCGCTGGACATGGCGGCCAACAAGAGGCGCAACTGGAGAAGCGCTCGAAGGGGCAGCCTCAGGAGCGCCAAGCTGAGGGGAGCTATCGGGTTGTGCCTCACAGCGACCTGCTGAGGCCTCGGGAGCCCTGGCCTCGGGAGACGCGGGCTGTGTCACCCCTCAACCACCGCCCCAAGGCAAGAATCACGAGTTCCTAAGGACGACGCCTCAGGAGCCCTGGGCGGCATCAGCACCTCGGCACCTGCGCCATCGGCCTCCAACGGTGCTCGCCCCCCTGCATCCACACTTGGGGCGAGCTCGATGCCAGTGGCAAGGAGGGGAACCACGTCGACGGGGTTCTCACGGGACCCCACCAGACCGACTGGATGCAGCCCCCACTCATCTAAGGAGGGCATACGATCGACAAATTCCACCTTGTTCGAGCAGCGGTACAGCAGGCAACTCTTCCCCGGCATGTCATCTGGCGATGGGACACCCATCAGGATCTCGAGCACCGTTCGCCGCGCCTCAAAGGGGATCCCGGACTCCTAAAGTCTCATGCGGTCCTTGCTGCTGAGCAAGGCCCACATTGGTCGGGAATGGCGATGAAGCGGAGCAACCCGGCGCCGGACAAACTCCTTCACCACCATAGGCGCAGTCACGGCAAGGTCTTTCAGCCCTTTCAGCCTGAGCCGGACGAGGGCAAGGCGCGAATCAGTGAGCCTTTGATGGCACCAACCGGAGTTGGGAATGGCTGGCGCCGACGGAGAATGGAGCAAAGGGCTGAGCACTCCGACATCAACGACTAACCACCGTGTCTGAAACTCGCTTGTGGATGGTGGAAGCTCGAAGTCAATCCCCGTGCCTGGCGTCGCCGCCATGGCCTGGAAGCTCAGGCACCCCGAGCTCTGCCGGGGATCAATCAGGTGCAACAAGAAGAAGTGGCGGAGAAGGGCCACGGAAGGAGCAATGCCCACCATGGCCTCGCAAACAAAGGCAAAGACGGCAAGAAGGGTCACGGATTAGGGATCAAGGTGCAGCATGTGGATCTGATAATGGGCAAGCATTGTGTTGAAGAAGGCGGAGAAAGGAGGAACCAGGCCAGCCCAAAGGGCGTCGATGAAGAATAGGACCTCGGTGGCTGTCTGGTCGATACGAGCACGAGAAGCAGGCCAAGCCAGGCCACCGTCCTTCCCCACTCATTGAAGCTGGAGGCGATCATGGGACGCACCTTGTCCATGGTTTCTTGGTTGAGCACCAGCGACCTGCCAACGGCAGGCTCAGCGGCCGGGCGTAGCCCGGCGGAGGACAGGGGACTCTTCCCTTTCTCCATCTGGTCCGGTGCCATGGCAATGGGAGGATTGAGCTCAGATAGGATCGGGGGGAGAGGCTGAGCTTCGAGGAAGCGAAAGAATTGGGGAGTGCACGGCAACAACGGGGGGAAACCGTGTAGACCGCGGTGGCTGCCTAGCCAGGCGGGTATCAAGGCAGCATGGGGAAGCTGAGACGCCCACATCCAATCAACCGCCACACATCGACCAGGGCCGCAGGCTATTGGGGCCCACGGTGCTCCGCACTTGCCCCTTGGCTTCGCCTCGAAGCCAAGCCAGAGTGCGCCTTGGGCCCGGGGCTACTTTCGGTGTTCTGGGAACGGGGGTCCCTAGACTTGCCTGCCTGCGGCCCACGGTGTGGCTCTGCGAACGGGACCGTACGGCCCGTCTTCACCAACAAGCATTCAAGACCCTCGCGAGGGGCCAAGCCTCGCAAGGCAGAGGACACAAGACCTCCTCGGGAGCGGCCTCACCAGGATGGCTCGCGAGGGGCAGAGAGATCAAGGCAAGGCAAACCACGCGAGGTTCCAATGACGTGATCCATGACGATCGAGACCAGGCGGGCACCAGGCGGGCGCCAGCGCGCACAGTGTCCTTGTTTCCTCTTTGGTGCTAAGGAGGCAAGCGCAGGCGAGGAGTAGCGAGGCGTCAAGCAAAGGTTTCCATATCGGTGCAACGAGACCAAGACCAGCAGGACGGCAAGACGGAGGTCACCATGGAGCCCAAGGCGGTGTCACCACCAGAGCCTTTGGCAGGCGAAGACTGCTTTTGTCAGGATAACTTGTACTAGCTGTCCCCTTTCAAATTGGCCATTGTTTGCTCCCTTCCTCTCAATATTTGGGGAGAGGACTAGGGCCTCTATAAAAAGGATTAGCCACCACAGTGGGCAACGGGACAAAGGGAACCCTCAGCCATCTCAACTTGGACTAGATCCAACCCAACCTCACATCCACCAAGCACAAGAACACGTCACCTCAGGAGGCTGTTCTTCCCCTTGTACTGTTCATCCTCAGCTCGAGAGGCAATCCACCATACCACACCGGAGTAGGGTATTACACCACAACAGTGGCCCGAACCAGTATAAATCTTGTGTCTCTTGTGTTGCGAGTCCGTCGAGCTTGCCTTTGAGATCGTGGCGAGGTTGAGGGGGTGAGTTGGTAGGGGGAGATCTTCATGCGCACCCTAGTGTTCGAACCTTGAGGGTTTTGCCGGAACCCGAGATCCGACATTCACACTTTTATTTACTTACAACTCAAGAATTACAACTCGATACTTAGAACAAAATATGAATCTACGTGAATGCCTTCGGCGGTGTACCGGGATGTGCAATGAATCAAGGGTGACATGTATGAAAATCAAGAACGGTGGCTTTGCCACAAATACGATGTCAACTACATGATCATGCAAAGCAATATGACAATGATGGAGCATGTCATAATAAACGGAACGGTGGAAAGTTGCATGGAAATATATCTCGGAATGGCTATGGAAATGCCATAATAGGTAGGTATGGTGGCTGTTTTGAGGAAGGTATATGGTGGGTGTATGATACCGGCGAAAGGTGCGCGGTATTAGAGAGGCTAGCAATGGTGGAAGGGTGACGTATGTATAATCCATGGACTCAACATTAGTCATAAAGAACTCACATACTTATTGCAAAAATCTATTACTTATCGAAACAAAGTACTACGCGCATGCTCCTAGGGGATAGATTGGTAGGAAAAGACCACCGCTCGTCCCCGACCGCCACTCATAAGGAAGACAATCAAAATATAAATCATGCTCCGACTTCATCATATAACGGTTCACCATACGTGCATGCTACGGGAATCACAAACTTTAACACAAGCATCTCTCAAATCCACAACTACTCTACTAGCATGACTCTAATATCACCATCCTCATATCTCAAAACAATCATAAGGAATCAAACTTCTCATAGTATTCAATGCACTATATATGAAAGTTTTTATTATATCCCTCTTGGATGCCCATCATATTAGGACTAAATTCATAACCAAAGTAAATTACCATGCTGTTTACAGACTCTCAAAATAATATAAGTGAAGCATGAGAGTTCATCAATTTCTTCAAAGTAAAACTATCGCCGTGCTCTAAAAAGATACAAGTGAAGCACTATAACAAATGACAAACTACTCCAAAAGATATAAGTGAAGATCAATGAGTAGTCAAATAATTATGTAACTATGTGAAGACTCCTTCCCATAAATAAAATTTCAGATCTTAAGTACTCCCTCCATTTACTTATACAAGGCCACTATGGAATATACGTTTTGCATCTATACAAGGCCACCAATAGTAATCGAGGAATGAGTTAATGATACTACCTCGTACTAGCAACATGTTTATTACTTGCATGTTTATAGTCATAATGACACTAGCTACTTCCTCCACTCAGCTTTCTTGCATGCATGTTGTGTATTAATGATCCCAGTAAACGAAAAGAAAAGCAGACTTGCAAAGTATGCTTTAACTTTTACCTTGGTACCTGTAATATGAGTTTGTGGCCTTGTATATAAAAATGGAGGGAGTACTTTATTCAAACAGCAAGCAAAACAAAATAAAATAAATTGACGCTCCAAGTAAAACACATACCATGTGGTGAATAAAAATATAGCCTCAAGTAAAGTTACCGATAGATGAAGACGAAAGAGGGGATGCCTTCTGGGGCATCCACAAGCTTAGGCTTTTGGTTTTCCTTTAATATTACCTTGGGGTGCCTTGGGCATCCCCAAGCTTAGGCATTTGCCACTCCTTATTCCATAGTCCATCGAATCTTTACCCAAAACTTGAAAACTTCACAACACAAAACTCAAAACAAAACTCATAAGCTCTGTTAGTATATGAAAATAAATCACCACTTTTGGTACTGCTGTGAACTCATTCTTTATTTATATTTGTGTAATATCTACTATATTCCAACTTATCTATGGTTCATACCCTCCGATACTACTCATAGATTCATCAAAATAAGCAAACAACACATAGAAAACAGAATCTATCAGAAATAGAACAATCTGTAGTAATCTGTAATTCTCGAATACTTCTGTAACTCCAAAAACTCTGAAAAATTAGGACGACTGGAGAAATTTTTATATTGATCTACTGCAAGTAGAATGGTTATTTTATCGCTCTCTGGAAAAAATGAAAATTAATTTCGTGAGTGCAATCTTTATGTTTTTACAGCAAGATCACATTAACTTTCACCCAAGTCTTCCCAAAGGTTCTACTTGACACTTTATTGAAACAAAAGCTATAAAACATTATTACTACATTAGCTTAATCATGTGGACACACAAAAACAGTTGGGGTAAATATTGGGTTGTCTCCCGACAAGCGCTTTTTTTAATGCCTTCAAGCTAGGCATGATGATTTCAATGATGCTCGCATAAAGGATAAGAATTGAAACATAAAGAGAGCATCATGAAGCATATTACTTGCACATTTAAGTCTAACCCACTTCCTATGCATAGGGATTTTGTGAGCAAACAATTTATGGGAACAATAATCAACTAGCATAGGAAGGCAAAACAAGCATAACTTTAAAAATTTATGCACATAGAGAGGAAACTTGATATTATTGCAATTCCTACAAGCATATATTCCTCCCTCATAATAATTTTCAGTAGCATCATGGATGAATTCAACAATATAAATATCACATATAGCATTCTTTTCATGATCCATAAGCATATAAGTTTTATTACTCTCCACATAAGCAAATTTCTTCTCATGAATAGAAGTGGGAGCAAACTCAACAAAATAACTATCATGTGAGGCATAATCCAATTGAAAAATTAAAATCATGATGACAAGTTTCATGGTTATCATCGTTCTTTATAGCATACATGTCATCACAATAATCATCATAGATAGCAACCTTGTTCTCATAATCAATTGGAACCTCTTCCGAAATAGTGGATTCATCACTAAATAAAGTCATGACCTCTCTAAAACCACTTTCATCAACATAATCATCATAAAAAGGAGACATGCTATCATCATAATAAATTTGCTCATCAAAACTTGGGGGACTAAAAATATCATCTTCATCAAACATAGCATCCCCAAGCTTGTGGCTTTGCATATCATTAGCATCACAGATATTCAAAGAATTCATACTAACAACATTGCAATCATGCTCATCATTCAAATATTTAGTGCCAAGCATTTTAATGCATTCTTCTTCTAACACTTGAGCACAGTTTCCCTTTCCATCATTTTCACGAAAGATATTAAAAATATGAAGCATATGAGGCACCCTAAACAATAATAACATAATTGGATCATATAACTATCCCTCAACATGCAACAAAGAGTCACTCCAAAGTCACTAATAGCGGAGAACAAACGAAGAGATTATTGTAAGGTACGAAACCACCTCAAAGTTATCCTTTCTGATCGATCTATTCAAGAGTCCGTCGTAAAATAACACGAAGTTTTCCTTTCCATTCGATAAATCAAGAAACTAAAAGACTCGATTGCAAGATCTAAAGATATACCTTCAAGCACTCACCTCCCCAGCAACGGCACCAGAAAAGAGCTTGATTTCTACTACACAACCTTCTTCTTATAGACGTTGTTGGGCCTCCAAGTGCAGAGGTTTGTAGGATAGTAGCAAATTTCCCTCAAGTGGATGACCTAAGGTTTATCAATCCATGGGAGGCGTAGGGTGAAGATGGTCTCTCTCAAACAGCCCTACAACCAAATAACAAAGAGTCTCTTGTGTCCCCAACACACCCAATACAATGGTAAATTGTATAGGTGCACTAGTTCGGCGAAGAGATGATGATACAAGTGCAATATGGATGGTAGATATAGGTTTTTGTAATCTGAAATATAAAAACAGCAAGGTAGCAAGTGGTAAAAGTGGGCGTAAACGGTATTGCAATGCTAGGAAACAAGGCCTAGGGTTCATACTTTCACTAGTGCAAGTTCTCTCAACAACAATGACATAATTGGATCATATAACTATCCCTCGACATGCAACAAAGAGTAACTCCAAAGTCACTAATAGCGGAGAACAAACGAAGAGATTATTGTAGGGTACGAAACCACCTCAAAGTTATCCTTTCTGATCGATCTATTTAAGAGTCCGTAGTAAAATAACACGAAGCTATTCTTTCCGTTCGATCTATCCAAGAGTTTGTACTAGAATAACACCTTAAGACGCAAATCAACCAAAATCCTAATGTCACCTAGATACTCCAATGTCACCTCAAGTATCCATGGGTATGATTATACGATATGCATCACACAATCTCAGATTCATCTATTCAACCAACACAAAGAACTTCAATGAGTGCCCCAAAGTTTCTACCGGAGAGTCAAGATGAAAACATGTGCCAACCCCTATCCATAAGTTCACAAGGTCACGGAACTCGCAAGTTGATCACAAAAACATATATCAAGTGCATCACATGAATATCCCATTGTCACCACAGATAAGCACATGCAAGACATACATCAAGTGTTCTCAAATCCTTAAAGACTCAATCCGATAAGATAACTTCAAAGGGAAAACTCAATTCATCACAAGGAGATAGAGGGGGAGAAACATCATAAGATCCAACTATAATAGCAAAGCTCGCGATACATCAAGATCGTGCCATATCAAGAACACGGAGAGAGAGAGAGAGAGATCAAACACATAGCTACTGGTACATAACCTTGTGTGCTATCAAACGTCACAACGTAACTGGGTGATTATAAAGATGCTCTACAGGTGTATCCGATGGTGTTTGTTGAGTTGGCATAGATCGAGATTAGGATTTGTCACTCCGTGTATCGGAGAGGTATCTTTGGGCCCTCTCTGTAATGCACATCACTATGAGCCTTGCAAGAAAAGTGTTTAATGAATTAGCCACGGGATGATGCATTACAGAACGAGTAAAGAGACTTGCTGGTAACGAGATTGAACTAGGTATGATGATACCGACAATCGAATCTCGGGCAAGTAACATACCGATGACACAGGGAATAACGTATGTTGTTATGCGGTTTTGACCGATAAAGATATTCGTAGAATATGTAGGAGCCAATATGAGCATCCAGGTTCCGCTATTGGTTATTGGCCGGAGATGTGTCTCGGTCATGTCAACATAGTTCTCGAACCCGTAGGGTCCGCGCGCTTAACGTTCGATGACGATTTGTATTATGAGTTATGTGATTTGATGAACCGAAGTTTGTTTGGAGTCCTGGATGAGATCACAGACATGACGAGGAGTCTCAAAATGGTCAAGATATAAAGATTGATATATTGGAAGGTTATGTTTGGACACCAGAATTGTTTCTGAAAGGTTCGGGCATTTTTCGGAGTACCGGGGTTTACCGGACCCCCCGGGGAGTTAATGGGCCTTCATGGGCCCTAGTGGAGAGAGGAGGCGGAGGCCAGGTGGTAGCATGCCCCCCCCCCAAGCCCAACCGAACTGGACTAGGGTTGGGGGGCCCTTTCCTTCTCTTCTCCTCCTCCTTCCCTCCTTCTCCTAGTGGGAATAGAAAAGGGGGGCGAATCCTACTTGGACCGGGAGTCCAAGTAGGACTCCCCCATGGCACTCCCCCCTTGGGCCAGCCACCTCTCCTCCCCCCCTTTATATATGTGGGAAGGGGGTACCCCAAAGGCACACCAAGTCTTCTCTTAATCGTGTGTGGTGGCCCCCTCCACAGTTACACACCTCGGTCATATCGTCGTAGTGCTTAGGCGAAGCCTGCGCTGGCAACTTCACCATCACCATCGGCACACCATCGTGCTGATGGAACTCTCCCTCGTCCTCAACTGGATCAAGAGATCAAGGGACGTCAGCGAGCTGAATGTGTCCTGAACGCGGAGGTGCCGTATGTTTGGTGCTTGGATCGGTTGGATCATGAAGACGTTCGACTACATCAACCGCGTTACTAAACGCTCCCGCTTTAGGCATACAAGGGTACATCGACACACACTGCCCTCTCGTTGCTATGCATCTTCTATATAGATCTTGCGTGATCTAGGAAAATTTTGAAATACTGATTTCCCAAACAACAACGTCTTACTTTGATTCGGTGGTATTGTTGGATGAAGCGGCCCGGACCGACATTACATGACCACGTTCATGAGACTGGTTCTACTGACGTGCTTTGCACACAGGTGGCTGGCGGGTGTCTGTTTCTCCAAATTTAGTTGAATCGAGTTTGACTACGCCTGGTCCTTGTTGAAGGTTAAAACAACACACTTGATGAAAAATCATTGTGGTTTTGATGCGTAGGTAAGAACAGTTCTTGCTAGAAGCCCGTAGCAGCCACGTAAAACATGCAACAACAAAGTAGAGGCCGTCTAACTTGTTTTTGCAGGGCATGTTGTGATGTGATATGGTCAAGATGTGATGAGATATAAGTTGTTGTATGAGATGATCATGTTTTGTAAAAGTTATCGGCAACTGGCAGGGGCCTTATGGTTGTTGCTTTATTGTATGAAATGCAATCGCCATGTAATTGCTTTACTTGATCACTAAGCGGTAGCGATAGTCGTAGAAGCAATAGTTGGCGAGATGACAACGATGCTACGATGGAGATCAAGGTGTCAAGCCGGTGACGATGGTGATCACGACGGTGCTTTGGAGATGGAGATCAAAGGCACAAGATGATGATGGCCATATCATATCACTTATATTGATTGGATGTGATGTTTATCCTTTATGCATCTTATTTTGCTTAGTACGGCAGTAGCATTATAAGATGATCCCTCACTAAATTTCAAGGTATAAGTGTTCTCCCTAAGTATGCACCGTTGCTACAGTTCGTCGTGCCAAGACACCATGTGATGATCGGGTGTGATAAGCTCTACGTTCACATACAACGGATGCAAGCAAGTTTTGCACATGCAGAATACTCGGGTTAAACTTGATGAGCCAAGCATATGCAGATATGGCCTCGGAACACTGAGACCAAAAGGTCAAAGGTGAATCATATAGTGGATATGATCAACATAGTGCTGTTCACCATTGAAAACTACTCCATCTCACGTGATGATCGAACATGGTTTAGTTGATATGGATCACGTGATCATTTAGATGACTAGAGGGATGTCTATCTAAGTGGGAGTTCTGATAGTATTTGCATATCTATGTTGTAGATCAATAGCTTGCGATGTAGCCCCCCTTTACTTTTTGATATGTTCCTAGAGAAAAATAAGTTGAAAGATGATAGTAGCAATGATAATGCGGACTGGGTCCATGATCTGAGGACTATCCTCATTGATGCATAGAAGAATTATGTCCTTGATCCACCGCTAGGTGATGGACCTATTGCAGGAGCAGATGCAGACGTTATGAACGTTTGGCAAGCTCAGTATGATGACTACTTGATAGTTTAGTGCACCATGATTTATGGCTTAGAACCGGGACTTCAAAAATGTTTTGAACGCCACTGAGCATATAAGATGTTCCAAGAGCTGAAATTGGTATTTCAGACTCATGCCCGAGTCAGGAGATATGAGACCTCTGACAAGTACTTTGCCTACAAAATGGAGGAGAATAGCTCAACCAGTGAACATGTGCTCAGAATGTCTGAGTACTATTATCGCTTGAATCAAGTGGGAGTTAATCTTCCAGATAAGATAGTGATTGACAGAGTTCTCTAGTCACTATCACCAAGTTACTGGAACTTCGTGATGAACTATAATATGCAAGGCATGACGTAAACGATTCCCGAGCTCTTCGTAATGCTGAAATCGGCGAAGGTAGAAATCAAGAAAAGCATCAAATGTTGATAGTTGACAAGACCACTAGTTTCAAGTAAAAGGGCAAGGGAAAGAAAGGAAACTTCAAGAAGAATGGCAAGCAAGTTTCCACTCCCATGAAGAAGCCCAAAGCTAGACCCAAGCCTGATACTAAGTGCTTCTACTGCAAAGGAAATGGTCACTAGAAGCAGAATTGCCCCAAATACATGGCAGATAAGAAGGATGGCAAAGTGAACAAAAAGTATATATGATATACATGTTATTGATGTGTACTTTACTAGTGTTCATGGTAGCCCCTGGGTATTTGATACCGGTTCAGTTGCTATGATTAGTAAATCAAACCATGAGTTACAAAATGAACAAAGACTAGTTGAGGGCGAGGTGGCGATGTGTGTTGGAAATGATTCCAAGGTTGATAAGATCACCATCGCATACTCCCTCTACCTTCGAGATTAGTATTGGAACTAAATAAATGTTATTTGGTATTTGCGTTGAACATAAATATGATTGGATCATGTTTATTATGATGCAATTATTCATTTAAGTTAGAGAATAATTGTTGTTCTATTTACATGAATAAAACCTTCTATGGTCTTACATCCAATGTAAATGGTTTACTAAATCTCGATCACAATGATACACATAATGTTGATGCCAAAAGATGCAAAGTTAATAATGATAGTGCAACTTATTTGTGACACTGCCGTTTAGGTCATATTGGTGTAAAGTGCATGAAGAAACTCCATGCTGATGGGCTTTTGGAATCACTTGATTATGAATCACTTAATGCTTGCAAACCATGCCTCATGGGCAAGATGCCTAAGACTCCATTCTCTGGAACAATGGAGCGAGCAACTGACTTATTGGAAATAATACATACTGATGTATGTGGTCCGATGAGTGTTGAGGCTCGTGGAGGGTATCGTTATTTTCTGACCTCCACATATGATTTGAGCAGATAAGGGTATATCTACTTGATGAAACATTTGAAAAGTTCAAAGAATTTCAGAGTGAAGTGGAAAACCATCGTAACCAAAAAATAAAGTTTCTACGATCTGATCGTGGAGGTGAATATTTGAGTTATGAGTTTGGTCTTCATTTGAAACAATGTGGAATAGTTCCGCAACTCACGCCACCTGGAACACCACAATATAATGGTGTGTCCGAATGTCATAACCATGCTTTATTAGATATGGTGTGATCTATGATGTCTCTTACCGATTTATCGCTATCATTTTGGGGTTATGCATTAGAGACAGCCGCATTCAGATTAAATAGGGAACCATCTAAATCCGTTCAACCTGATGCTTATGTTGTCGTTTTGGGGTTTGGCAAGAAATCTAAGTTGTCGTTTCTTAAAGTTTGGGGCTGCAATGCTTATGTATGTGAAAAACTTTCAACCTGATAAGCTCGAACCCAAATCGGAGAAATGTGTCTTCATAGGATACCCAAAGGAGACTATTCGGTACACCTTCTATCATAGATCCGAAGGCAATATATTCGTTGCTAAGAATGGATCCTTTCTAGAGAAGGAGTTTCTCTTGAAAGAAGTGAGTGGGAGGAAAGTAGAACTTGATGAGGTAGTTGTACCTTCTCTCGAATTGGAAAATGGTTCATCACAGAAATCAGTTCCAGTGATGCCTACACCAATTAGTGAGGAAGTTAATGATGATGATCATGAAACTTTAGATCAAGTTACTACCGAACCTCGTAGGTCAACTAGAGTACGGTCCGCACCAGAGTGGTACGGTAATCCTGTTCTGGAAGTCATGTTACTACACCATGTTGAACCTACGAACTATGAGGAAGTGATGATGAGCCCAGATTCTGACAGATGGCTTGAGGGCATGAAATCCGAGATAGAATCCATATATGAGAACAAAGTGTGGACTTTGGTGGACTTGCCCAATGATCAGCAAGCCATTGAGAATAAATGGATCTTCAAGAGGAAGACGGATGCTGATAGTAGTGTTACTATCTAGAAAGCTCGACTTGTCGAAAAGGGTTTTTTGACAAGTTCAAGGTGTTGACTATGATGAGATTTCCTCACTCGTATCGATGCTTAAAGTCTGTCCGAATCATGTTAGCAATTGTCACATTTTATGAAATCTGACAAATGGATGTCAAAATTGCATTCCTTAATGGATTTATTGTATATGATACAACCAGAAGGTTTTGTCAATCCTAAAGGTGCTAAAAAAATGTGCAAGCTCCAACGATCCATCTATGGACTAATGCGAGCATCTCGGAGTTGGAATATACGCTTTGATGAGTTGATCAAAGCATATGGTTTTATACAGACTTGCGGTGAAGCCTGTTTTTACAAGAAAGTGTGTGGGAGCACTACAACATTTCTGAAAAGTATATGTGAATGACATATTGTTGATCAGAATTGATGTAGAATTTTCTGGAAAGCATAAAGGAGTGTTTGAAAGGATTTTTTCAAAGAAAGACCTCGGTGAAGCTGCTTACATATTGGGCATCAAGATCTATAGAGATAGATCAAGACGCTTGATAAGATTTTTCAATGAGTACATACCTTGACAAGATTTTGAAGCAGTTCAAAATGGAACAGTCAAAGAAGCAGTTCTTGCCTGAGTTGTAAGGATGAAGTTGAGAAAGAGAATGAAAGTCATTCCCTATGCCTCAGCCATATGTTCTATAAAGTATGCTATGCTGTGTACCAAACCTATTGTGTACCTTGCCATGAGTTTGACAAGGGGGTACGATATTGATCCAGGAGTGGATCACTGGACAATAGTCAAAATTATCCTTAGAAAACTAAGGACGTATTTCTCGGTTATGGAGGTGATAAAGAGTTCGTCGTAAAGAGTTATGTCGATGCAAGCTTTTACACCGATCCGGATGACCCTGAGTCTCAATCTGGATACATATTGAAAGTGGGAGCAATTAGCTAGAGTAGCTCCATGCAGAGCATTGTAGACATAGAAAATTTGCAAAATACATATGGCTCTGAATGTGACAGACCCATTGACTAAGCTTCTCTCACAAGCAAAACATGATCACACCTTAGTACTCTTTGGGTGTTAATCACATAGAGATGTGAACTAGATTATTGACTATAGTAAAATCCTTTGGGTATTAGTCACATGGCGATGTGAACTAATCACATAAAGATGTGAACTATTGGTGTTAAATCACATGATGATGTGAACTAGATTATTGACTCTAGTGCAAGTGGGAGATTGAAGGAAATATGCCCTAGAGGCAATAATAAAGTTGTTATTTATATTTACTTGTATCATGATAAATGTTTATTATTCATGATAGAATTGTATTAATCGGAAACTTAGTACATGTGTGAATACATAGACAAACAGAGTGTCCCTACTATGCCTCTACTTGACTAGCTTGTTAATCAAAGAACGTTATGTTTCCTAGCCATAGACATGTGCTGTCATTTGATGAACGGGATCACATCATTAGAGAATGATGTTATGGACAAGACCCACCCCTTAGCTTAGCATAATGATCATGTGTGGATACATAGATAAAACAGTGTGTCCCTAGTATGCCTCTACTTGACTAGCTCGTTAATCAAAGATGGTTAAGTTTCCTGACCATAGACATGTGTTTTCATTTGATGAACGAGATCACATCATTAGGAGAATGATGTGATGGACAAAACCCATCTGTTAGCTTAGCATAATGATCGTTAAGTTTTATTGCTATTGCTTTCTTAATGACTTATACATATTCCTCTGACTATGAGATTATGCAACTCCCGAATACCGGAGGAACACCTTGTGTGCTATCAAACGTCACAATGTAACTGGGTGATTATAAAGATGCTCTACAGTGTCTCCGATGGTGATTGTTGAGTTGGCATAGATCGAGATTGGGATTTGTCACTCCGTGTATCGGGGAGGTTTCTCTGGGCCCTCTCAGTAATGATCATCACTATAAGCCTTGCAAGCAATGTGACTAATGAGTTAGTTGCGGGATGATGGATTTAGTAATGAGTAAAGAGACTAGCTGGTGACGAGATTGAACTAGGTATGAAGATACCGACGATCAAATCTCGAGCAAGTAACATACCGATGACAATAGGATCAATGTATGTTGCTATGCGGTTTGACCGATAAAGATCTTCGTAGAATATGTAGGAACCAATATGAGCATGCAGGTTCCGCTATTGGTTATTGACCGGAGATATGTCTCGGTCATGTCTACATAGTTCTCGAACCCGTAAGGTCCGCACGCTTAACGTTCGATGACGATTTGTATTATGAGTTATGTGATTTGATGACTGAAGTTTGTTCGGAGTCCCGGATGAGATCACGGACATGAAGAGGAGTCTCGCAATGGTCGCGAGGTAAAGATGCATATATTGGAAGGTTATATTCGGACACCGGAATGGTTCCGAAGTGTTTCGGGTATTTTCCGGAGTACCGGGAGAGGTTACCGGAACCCCCCCCCCCCCAAGGAAGTAATGAGCCTTAATGGGCTTTAGTGGAAAGGAGAGAAGGGCCTCAAGGATGGCCGCGGGCCCCCCCCCCCAAGGGCTAGTCCGAATTGGACTAGGAGGGGGGGCCCTCTCTTTCCTTCCCCCCTCTTCCTCATTCCCACCTTCTCCTAGTTGGAATAGGAAGGGGGTGGCGAATCCTACTTGGACTGGGACTCCAAGTAGGACTCCCCCTTGGCGCGCTGTAGCGACCCGACCTCAGACGGTCAAGCCTCTGTGTATTTGTGCCATCCCTGGATCAGTATCCTGGCACACACAGTACATCAATGTATATATCAAAGGGCAATCACATGTATAAATAACATAAAACTGATATATACCTTATAAGTCTCAGCGGAAACAATCAACGGGTGTGGAGTCCCATCAACACCATCGGCAAGTTGAGTGTAGACCGTGACCCTGTACCGTACTCTTACTCGTCGGAAGGAACATATCAGCAACATGAGACGTTGCAACCGTGTAGGTCAGTACATTGAATGTACCGGCAAGATCACAACATGAGAAAGCAGATGATAATACTATTCTATATGCAATATGGCTTTGTGGCTCTGTGTCTGATGTTTTTGCGTAAAAGCTGGTTTTATTTTCTCTACAACAAAGGAATATCAGGAGTCTGTACTACGGAGTTTTCTATCATGACATGGTTCCGCCAACCGATGTCTCATACCCAAATCATCATAAGTTACCCACAATTATGTTATCAGGTCGGTGTTGAGAATTCCGAGATAGATCCAGGTCCAGAGGCTCAAATTATCCGTAACCGGGGACACAACTAATCGACTAGGTTTTAACCCTCTGCAGAGGTTTGTACACTTTACCCACAAGATCCGATCCCTCTTTTTATGTTCTCGCACTTCATGGTGTTTGAGAACAAGATGACCGAAACATGGTCTTCCGAAGAGTTCCCCTGACCACTGTCCGGTGCTCATCCAATCCTACCGTAGTTCTACGTCTGGTAGCACCGTCCCAGCCGGAGTCACAACTAAGGTCAACCAAGCCAGAGTCCATAGTGACTTGCGGTTGCATAGGTAAGCTTCCGGGCATGAAGTATTCTTCCGTCTCTTTGAGTCTGGGTGAAGCTTTCCGCAAGATGTCATGGCACTTCTCCATGCATCCCGGCCATCCACTAGTTTCTCCAGGGTGCTCGTCAACCGTCCTTCACCCAGTAGTGTGCATTGAATTCTTGTCTCGAGTCTCGAAATCTTGAGGTCTTGAAGTCTTGAGGCCTTAAAAATGCCTTCCTTGCATATGCCATCATGGAGTTGTCGTCATTGACGTAGACTCCTCCATTCTCACACCACTCTCGTGCACTAATACCAAACCTCGTCTACTATAGCATAGCATTAAAACTATATAACGTCCCAGGCTTGGTAATAGGGAGATGGGTTCCTACCTCATGCATTCTACTCAACTACAAGATTCAATAACACTACTGGAGGGATTGTTACAAAGATGACACTAAATGCAATAAAAACATAGGCATGAAAAGTATGGTCAAAGTGAACTTGCCTGGTATTACTTGATGAAGATAATAACGCTCTCGGAATAAATACTTGGTAGAACTATTCGTCACTCCGAGAAAATCTATATAGTCAAACATTATACTCACATAAGCAATAATTCTAGCAAACAATACTAGCAATCAAAATAACAATCCAAAAGTCATAAATAAAACAATAATGAAGTCAAACAAAACCAAATAGAATTCCAAAGAAAACTTCACGAAAACAAGGGAGAAACCAACTCACACAATAATAGTCAATACTTTCTTATTAAAACTAGATTACTCTAATGACTTTTCTACAACATAGAAAATATAATTATAATAAAACAACAACAAAATAATTTACTAAAGCATTTACTAGGAAAAAGAACTAGTATGAAAACTATTGTAACTAACTAGTTAACACCAGAACAACTATAACAACTAGCAAAACACCAACACAATAGTAAACAATACTAAAATAATTATCAAACTAATTTACTCCTAAATAACAGAATCAAAGTGGCAAAAAGAATTACTTTTGAAACTAATGGAACTACTTTTATCAACTATCACTATGAACTAAACAAACAAATACTAAAACAGTAACTAAACACTAATAAATAACTACAAAATTTTATCTACTACAGTCTAACATAAACATATGACAACATGTAAAAATTTACAAAAAGAATTAACTAAAAATAATTAAAAACAGTAATTATATGACTAAAACGACTACATAAGCAAAACAGTACTTTTTTCGCAATAAACCTAATTAAAATAAAAAAATAACTATAAGCTATTGGATAGACAAAACAATAACAAAACCGTAGCAAAAAGAATCAATCAAAAATACTTTGTAAAACTCAAAATATGACCAAATTAGTGATTTGAACAAATTTTATGAAATCCAAATTTAAACTACTCAAATTTGAAACCAATGGCATAAGCAGAAACTTCAACAAATTTGTGACACAGAGCAAAAAGAATCACTCAATTTGGCTCTAAAACCTAAAAGATATAAGCAATCTAAAAACAGAAACTATCCTGTTTTTGAAACAGAAACGAAAAAAACTAAACGGGCAAGTGCACGTGTCAGGCTGCTAGTGGGCTAAATGGTGGGCGATCGGTAGCTAAACTGCGCTAAGCCGAAACTTAACAAAAACATGCGTGTGTGTCTAAAAAAAATAAACCGGCGAGCCGGTTCGATCTAAACCGAAAAAACCGGTTCAGTAAACAAAAACCTACCGCTTCGTTAGATCTAATCTAGCGCGTTAAAAACAGATCGGACGGCGGCGAGGGCTTACAGCGGAGGAAGAGTAGCTCCAGCGAGGCTCCGGCGACGGCTATGGCTCTGGGTCGATGCAGGCGACGTCTGCCGTGGGTCTCCGGCATCGGGGAGAGCTCCGTTCGACGAGGAAGACGACGGCGATCACGGGGGTGGTCGGTGGAGAGCTCGGGGACGACGGAGTCGAGTAGGGCAAGATCGACGACGGCGGTGGCATCTCGGGTGTTGTCTGGGAGGGGGGCTCCGGTGGGTTTAGGGCTCGGGAGAGTGCACAGGGAGGTGAGGTGGAGTGAAGAGGATGCGGTGGTGGGTTCAGGCGGCGATGAGGTGGTCGTAGTGGAGAGCTAGGGCGATAATGGCGCGATGGCAGAGGCGGAGCTCCGTCGAGGAATTGACGGCGATGAGAGGGCTAGGCTTAGGGCTTTAGGGCGGAATCGTTTGAGGGCAAGGGGTATTTATAGGGAAGGGTCGACTTGGAGGAGGGGGCTGATCGGGGAGAGGATCCCGAGGATCACGGGATTCGGCGGCGGCGGCGTTGCCCTGCGTGGCTTGCGGGGGGGAGGAAGAAGAAGACGCGGGCGGGGCGATCGGGCAGTGGGACCCAGCGGTCAACAACACAGGGCGAGCGAGGAGGGAGAGGGCGACCGAGGCGAAGGGGCTCCGTGGCTGCTGGGCCAGCCTCGCGCGTAGATGGGCCGAGGGAGAGAGAGAGGTGGGCCTTGTGGCAAGAGAGGGCTACGGCCATTTTTTTAAATAAGCACAGGCAAGAAAACTAAATAAAGGAAAAACAATAAGACTTTTATTTAGACATATTGTATACCAAAATTTTCAGAAAACTAAATCCTAAAACATGCACATATTTTCATAGCCAAGAAAAATCCTCAAAAAAAATTAAATAAAGGAAACAATACTACTATGGCAATAAAACCCAACAAAAATCATTTTTAAAATACCAAAATGATTTCAAATTTATTTTCTCCTAATTTTTCATCGAAGGGAATCATTTTATCCATATTTCCATTTATTTATTCTTAGGAGAAAAATAATTTGAATAAAAGGCAAATAACTCCTAAATTGAAAGTGGGTTACAAAATAATTCCAAATGACTTTCAATTTGATTCTTTGTAACTTCCAACTCATATTTCATATAATTGAAGAAGTCATTTTATCTTCTCTCATGAAAACAATTGAGTTGCATAAAGTTTCGAATTTGAAATATTTTCAGATGGAATTCAAATCTTTTCAAACCCCTTGTCATTTGATGAACAGGATCACATCATTAGATAATGATGTGATGGACAAGACCCATCCGTTAGCTTAGCATAATGATCATTCAGTTTTATTGCTACTACTTTCTTCATGACTTATACATGTTCCTCTGACTATGAGATTATGCAACTCCCGAATACCGGAGGAACACCTTCTGTGCTATCAAATGTCACAACACAACTGGGTGATTATAAATATGCTCTACAGGTGTATCCAATGGTGTTTGTTGAGTTGGCATAGATCGAGATTAGGATTTGTCACTCCGTCTATCGGGGAGGTATCTCTGGGCCCTCTCGGTAATGCACATCACTATAAGCCTTGCAAGCAATGTGACTAATGAGTTAGTTGCGGTATGATGCATCACGGAACGAGTAAAGAGATTTGCCGGTAATGAGATTGAACTAGGTATTGAGATACCGACGATCGAATCTCGGGCAAGTAACATACCGATGACAAAGGGAACAACGTATGTTGTTGTGCGGTTTGACCGATGAAGATCTTCATAGAATATGTAGGAACCAATATGAGCATCCAGGTTCCGCTAATGGTTATTGACCGTAGATGAGTCTCGGTCATGTCTACATAGTTCTCGAACCCATAGGGTCCGCACGCTTAACGTTCGGTGACGATCGGTATTATGAGTTTATGTGTTTTGATGTACCAAAGGTAGTTCGGAGCCCCGGATATGATCACGAACATGACGAGGAGTCTCGAAATGGTCTAGACATAAAGATCGATATATTCAGACACCGAAAATGTTCCGGGTGATTTCGGAGAAAAGCGGAGCGCCGAAGGGGTTACAGGAACCCCCCGGGGAAGTATTGGGCCTTAGTGGGCCTTAGGGGAGAGAGAGGGCAGGAGCCCAGGAGGTGGCACTCCCCCCCAAGGGGAGTCTGAATAGGACTAGGGGAAGGGGGCGTGGCCCCTCTTTCCCTCTCCCTCTCTTTCCTTCCACTTCCTCCTTCCTAGTAGGACTAGGAAAGGATGAATCCTACTCCTACTAGGAGGAGGATTCCTTCTCTCCTTGGGCGCCCCTAGGGCCGGCCAGCCTCCCCCTTGCTCCTTTATATTAGGGGGCAGGGGCACCCTAGGACACACAAGTTGATTGTTCCAAGCCGTGTGCAATGCCCCCCTCCACCATAATCCACCTCGGTCATATCATAGCGGTCCTTAGGCGAAGCCCTGTTCCGGTAGCAACATCATCACCGTCATCACGCCGTCGTGCTAACGAAGCTCTCCCTCGAAGCTCTACTGGATCGTGAGTTCACGGGACGTCACCAAGCTGAACGTGTGCAGATCGTGTAGGTGTCGTACCTTCGGTGCTGGGATCGGTCGATCGTGAAAACGTACGACTACATCAACCGCGTTGTCATAATGCTTCCACTTACGGTCTACAAGGGTACGTAGACAATACTCTTCCCTCTCGTTGCTATGCATCACCATGATCTTGCGTGTGCGTAGGAATTTTTTTGAAATTACTACGTTCCCCAACAGTGGCATCCGAGCCAGGTTTATGCGTAGATGTTATATGCACGAGTAGAACACAAAGGAGTTGTGGGTGTGGGTATATACATATTGCTTTCCGTCACTAGTTGTTTCTTGATTCAGTGTTATTGTTGGATGAAGCGGCCCAGACCGACATTACGCATACGCTTACGCGAGACTGGTTCTACCGACGTGCTTCACACATAGGTGGCTGGTGGGTGTCAGTTTCTCCAACTTTAGTTGAATCGGATTCAATGAACAGGGTTCTTTCTGAAGATAAAAAAGCAATCACTATACCGTGTTATGGTTTGTGATGCGTAGGTAAGAACAGTTCTTGCTCAGCCTGTAGCAGCCACGTAAAACTTGCAACAACAAAGTAGAGGACGTCTAACTTGTTTTTGCAGGGCATGTTGTGATGTGATATGGCCAAGACGTGATGAGATATAAATTGTTGTATGAGATGATCATGTTTTGTTGAAGTTATCGGCAACTGGCAGGAGCCTTATGGTTGTCTCTTTATTGCATATGATTCAAGTGCCATATAATTGCTTTACTTTATCGCTATGCGATAGCAATAGTTGCAAAAGCAATAGCTGGTGAGACGATCATGTCACGACACGTTGATAAAAGATCAAGATGATGGAGATCATGGTGTCATGCCGTTAACAATGGAGATCATGACAGTACTTTGGAGATGGAGATCAAAAGCACAAGATGATGATGGCCATACCATGTCACATATTTTTAATTGCATGTGATGTTTATCTTTTATACATCTTATTTTGCTTAGTTCGGCGGTAGCTTTATAATATGATCCCTTACTAAAATTTCAAGGTATAAGTGTTCTCCCTGAGTATGCACCGTTGCGACAGTTCTTTGTGCCGAGACACCACATGATGATCGGGTGTGATAAGCTCTACGTTCACATACAACGGGTGCGAGCCAGTTTTGCACACGTAGAATACTCGGGTTTAACTTGACGAGCCTAGCATATGCAGATATGGCCTCGGAACACTGGAGACCGAAAGGTCGAGCGTGAATCATATAGTAGATATGATCAACATAGTGATGTTCACCATTGAAAACTACTCCATCTCATGTGATGATCGGACATGGTTTAGTTGATTTGGATCACGTGATCATTTAGATGACTAGAGGGATGTCTATCTAAGTGGGAGTTCTTAAGTAATATGATTAATTGAACTTTAATTTATCATGAACTTAGTCCTCATAGTATTTTCATATCTATGTTGTAGATCAATAGCTTGCGATGTAGCTCCCCGTTTATTTTTTGATATGTTCCTAGAGAAAAATAAGTTGAATGATGATAGTAGCAATGATGCGAACTGGGTCCATGATCTGAGGATTATCCTCATTGATGCACAGAAGAATTATGTCCTTGATGAACCGCTAGGTGACAGACCTATTGCAGGAGCAGATGCACACGTTATGAACGTTTGGCAATGCTCGGTATGATGACTACTTGATAGTTTAGTGCACCATGCTTTACGGCTTAGAACCAGGACTTCCAAAATGTTTTGAATGCCATGGAGCATATAAGATGTTCCAAGAGTTGAAATTGGTATTTCATACTCATGCCCGTGTCGAGAGGTATGAGACCTCTGACAGTACTTTTCCTGCAAAATGGAGGAGAATGTCTCAACCAGTGAGCATGTGCTCAGATTGTTTGGGTACTACAATTGCTTGAATCAAGTGGGAGTTAATCTTTGATATAAGAAAGTAATTGACAAAGTTCTCTAGTCACTATCACCAAGTTACTAGAACTCCATGATGAACTATAATACGCAAGGGGTGACGAAAGTAATTCCCGAGCTCTTCGCGATGTTGAAATTGGCGAAGGTAGGAATCAAGAAAGAGCATCAAGTGTTGATGGTTTACAAGACCACTAGTTTCAAGAAAAAGGGCAAAAGAATAGAAAGGGAACTTCAAGAAGAATGACAAACAAGTTGTCACTCCCGTGAAGAAACCCAAAGCTAGACTCAAGCCTGAAACAGAGTGCTTCTACTCCAAAAGGAAATGATCACTGGAAGTGGAACTGCCCCTAGATACCTGGTGGATAAGAAGGATGGAAAAATGGATAAAGGTATATTTGATATACATGTTATTGATGTGTACTTTACTAGTGTTTATAGCAACCCCTCGGTATTTGATACTAGTTCAGTTGCTAAGAGTAGTAACTTGAAATGGGAGTTGCAGAATGAACAGAGACTAGTTAAGGGTGAAGTGACGATGTGTGTTGGAAGTGGTTCCAAGAATGATATGATCATCATCGCACACTCCCTATACTTTCGGGATTAGTGTTTAACCTAAATAAATGTTATTTGGTGTTTGCGCTGAGCATGAATATGATTTGATCATGTTTATTGCAATACGATTATTCATTTAAGTTAGAGAATAATTGTTCTTATGTTTACATGAATAAAACCTTCTATGGTTATACACCCAATGAAAATGGTTTGTTGGATCTCGATCATAGTGATACACATATTCATAATATTGAGGCCAAAAGATGCAAAGTTAATAATGATAGTGCAAATTATTTGTGGCACTGCCGTTTGGGTCATATTGGTGTAAAGCGCATGAAGAAACTCCATGCTGATGCACTTTTGGAATCACTTGATTATGAATCACTTGATGCTTGCGAACCATGCCTCATGGGCAAGATGACTAAGACTCCGTTCTTCGGAACTATGGAGCGAGCAACAGACTTGTTGGAAATAATACATACTGATGTATGCAGTCCAATGAGTGTTCATGCTTGTGGCGGGTATCGTTATTTTCTAACCTTCACAGATGATTTGAGCAGATATGGGTATATCTACTTGATGAAACATAAGTCTGAAACATTTGAAAAGTTCAAAGAATTCCAGAGTGAAGTGGAAAATCATCGTAATAAGAAAATAAAGTTTATACGATCTGATCATGGAGGAGTATATTTGCGTTACGAGTTTGGTCTTCATTTGAAACAATGCGGAATAGTTTTGCAACTCACGCCACCTGGAACAACACAGCGTAATGGTGTGTCCGAACGTCGTAACCGCACTTTATTAGATATGGTGCGATCTATGATGTCTCTTACCGATTTACCAATGCCGTTTTGGGGTTATGCATTAGAGACAACTGCATTCACGTTAAATAGGGCACCATCTAAATACATTGAGACAACACCTTATGAGCTATGGTTTGGCAAGAAACCCAAGTTGTCGTTTCTTAAAATTTGGGGCTGCGATGCTTATGTGAAAAAGCTTCAACCTGATAAGCTCGAACCCAAATCGGAAAAATGTGTCTTCATAGGATACCCAAAGGAGACTGTTGGGTACACCTTCTATCACAGATCCGAAGGCAAGATATTTTGTTGCTAAGAATGGATCCTTTCTAGAGAAGGAGTTTCTCTGGAAAGAAGTGAGTGGGAGGAAAGTAGAACTTGATGAGGTAATTGTACCTCCTCCCTTATTGGAAAGTAGTTGATCACAGAAATCAGTTCCAGTGATTCCTACACCAATTAGTGAGGAAGCTTATGATGATGATCATGAAACTTCAGATCAAGTTTCTACCGAACCTCGTAGGTCAACCAGAGTATGGTCTGTACCATAGTGGTACGGTAGTCCTTTCTGGAAGTCATGTTACTAGACCATGATGAACCTACGAACTATGAGGAAGCGATGATGAGCCCAGATTCCGCAAAATGGCTTGAGGCCATGAAATCTGAGATGGGATCCATGTATGAGAACAAAGTGTGGACTTTGGTTGACTTGCCCAATGATCGACAAGCCACTGAGAATAAATGGATCTTCAAGAGGAAGACAGACGCTGATAGTAGTATTACTATATACAAAGCTCGAATTGTCGCAAAAGGTTTTCGACAAGTTCAAGATGTTGACTACGTTGAGATTCTCTCACTTGTAGCGATGCTTAAGTCTGTCCGAATCATGTTAGCAATTGCCACATTTTATGAAATCTGGCAAATGGATGTCAAAACTGCATTCCTTAATAGATTTCTTAAAGAAGAGTTGTATATATTGCAACAAGAAGGTTTTGACAATCCTAAAGGTGCTAACAAAGTGTGCAAGCTCTAGCGATCCATCTATGGACTGGTGCAACCATCTCGGAGTTGGAATATATGCTCTAATAAAGTGATCAAAGTATATGATTTTATATAGACTTGCGGTGAAGCCTGTATTTACAACAAAGTGAGTGGGAGCACTACAACCTTTCTGTTAAGTATATGTGAATGACATATTGTTGATTGGAAATGATGTAGAATTTTCTGGAAAGCATAAAGGAATGTTTGAAAGGAGTTTTTCAAAGAAAGACCTCGGTGAAGCTACTTACATATTGAGCATCAAGATCTATAGAGATAGATCAAGACGCTTGATATATTTTTCAATGAGTACATACCTTGACAAGATTTTGAAGTAGTTCAAAATGGAACAGTCAAAGAAGGAGTTCTTGCCTGTGTTGCAAGGTGTGAAGTTGAGTAAAGACTCAAAACCCGACCACGGCAGAAAATAGAAAGAGAATGAAAAGTCGTTCCCTATGCCTCAGTCATAGGTTCTACAAAGTATGCTATGCTGTGTACCAGAACTATTGTGTACCTCACCATACGTTTGGCAAGAGGGTACAATAGTGATCCAGGAGTGGATCACTAGACATCTGTCAAAAATATCCTTAGTGGAATAAGGAAATGTTCCCGGTTATGGAGTTAACAAAAAGTTCGTCGTAAAGAGTTACGTCGATGCAAGTTTTGAAACCGATCTGGATGACTCTAAGTCTCGATCTAGATACATATTGAAAGTGTGAGAAATTAGCTAGAGTAGCTCATTGCAAAGCTTTGAAGACATAGAAAATTTGCAAAATGCACACGGCTCTGAATGTGGCAGACCCGTTAACTAAATTTCTCTCACAAGAAAAAACATGATCACTCTTTGGGTGTTAATCACATAGCGATGTGAACTAGATATTGACTCTAGTAAACCCTTTGGTATTAGTCACATGGAGATGTGAACTAATCACATAAAGATGTGAACTATTGGTGTTAAATCACATGACGATGTGAACTAGATTATTGACACTAGAGCAAGTGGGAGACTGAAGGAAATATGCCCTAGAGGCAATAATAAAGTTGTTATTTATATTTCCTTATATCATGATATATGGTTTATTATTCATGCTAGAATTGTATTAACCGGAAACTTAGCACATGTGTGAATACATAGACAAACAGAGTGTCCCTAGTATGCCTCTACTTGACTAGCTCGTTAATCAAAGCTGGTTTAGTTTCCTAGCCATGGACACGTGTTGTCATTTGATGAACGGGATCACATCATTATAGAATGATGTGATGGACAAGACCCATCCGTTAGCTTAGCATAATGATCGTTCAGTTTTATTGCTACTGCTTTCTTCATGACTTATACATGTTTCTCTGACTATGAGAGTATGCAACTCCCGAATACCGGAGGAACACCTTGTGTTCTATCAAATGTCACAACGTAACTGGGTGATTATAAAGATGCTCTACAGGTGTCTCCAATGGTGTTTGTTGAGTTGGCATAGATCGAGATTAGGATTTGTCACTCCGTCTATCAGAGAGGGATCTCTGGGCCCTCTCGGTAATGCACATCACTATAAGCCTTGCAAGCAATGTGACTAATGAGTTAGTTGTGGGATGATGCATTACGGAACGAGTAAAGAGACTTGCCGGTAACGAGATTGAACTAGGTATTGAGATACCGACGATCGAATCTCGGGCAAGTAACATACCGATGACAAAGGGAACAACGTATGTTGTTATGCGGTTTAACCGATAAAGATCTTCATAGAATATGTAGGAACCAATATGAGCATCCAGGTTCCGCTATTGGTTATTGACCAGAGATGAGTCTCGGTCATGTCTACATAGTTCTCGAACCCATAGGGTCCGCACACTTAACGTTCAGTGACGATCGGTATTATGAGTTTATGTGTTTTGATGTACCGAAGGTAGTTCGGAGTCCCGGATATGATCACAGACATGAAGAGGAGTCTCGAAATGGCCGATACATAAAGATCGATATATTGGACGGATATATTCGGACACCGGAACTGTTCCGGGTGATTTCGGAGAAAACTGGAGTGTCGGAGGGGTTACCGGAACCCCCCGAGGAAGTATTGGGCCTTAGTGGGCCTTAGGGGAGATGGAGGGCAGCAGCCCAGGAGGTGGCGCTCCCCCCCAAGGGGAGTCCGAATAGGACTAGGGGATGGGGGCGCGGCCCCTCTTTCCCTCTCCCTCTCTTTCCTTCCCCCTTCCTCCTTCCTAGTAGGACTAGGAAAGGATGAATCCTACTCCTACTAGGAGGAGGATTCCTCCTCTCCTTGGGCGCCACTAGGGCCGACCGGCCTCCTCCCTTGCTCCTTTATATACGGGGGCAGGGGGCACCCTAGGAGACACAAGTTGATTGTTCCAAGCCGTGTGCGGTGCCCCCCTCCACCATAATCCACCTCGGTCATATCGTAGCAGTGCTTAGGTGAAGCCCTGTTCCGGTAGCAACATCATCACCGTCATCACGCCGTCATGCTAACAAAGCTCTCCCTCGAAGCTCTACTGGATCGTGAGTTCACGGGACATCACCAAGCCGAACGTGTGCAGATCGCTGAGGTGTCGTACCTTCGGTGCTGGGATCGGTCGATCGTGAAAACGTACGACTACATCAACCGCGTTGTCATAACACTTCCGCTTACGGTCTATAAGGGTACATAGACAATACTCTTCCCTCTCGTTGCTATGCATCACCATGATCTTGCGTGTGCATAGGAATATTTTTGAAATTACTATGTTCCCCAACAATAGTCTCCATCATCATTTCCTTACTGGGACAATGCTGTAATAATGATGATCATCACTGTTGGTGTTCTGCGAACGGGGGTCCCCAGACTTGCCTGCCTGCAGCCCACGGCTTGGCTCTGCGAGCGGGTCCGTACGGCCCATCTTCACCAACAAGCATTCAAGACCCTCGCGAGGAGCCAAGCCTCGTGAGGCGGATGACACAAGATCTCCTCGGGAGCGGCCTCACCAGGCTGGCTCACGAGGGGCGGAGAGCTCAAGGCAAGGCAAACCTCGCGAGGTTCCGATGACGTGAGCCATGACGATCGAGACTAGGCGGGCGCTAGGCGCGCGCCAGCGCGCATAGTGTCCTTGTTTCCTCTTTGGTGCTAAGGAGGCAAGCGTAGGCGAGGAGTACCGAGGCGTCAAGCAAAGGTTTCCATATCGGTGCAACGAGACCAAGACCAGCAGTACGACAAGATGGAGGTCACCATGGAGCCCAAGGCGGCGTCACCACCAGAGCCTTTGGCACGTGAAGACTACTTTTGTCAGGATAACTTGTACTAGCTGTCCCCTTTCAAATTGGACGTTGTTGGCTCCCTTCCCGCTCAATATTTGGGGATAGGACCAGGGCCTCTATAAATAGGATTAGCCACCACAGTGGGCAACGGGACAAAGGGAACCCTCAGCCATCTCAACTTTGACTAGATCCAACCCATCCTCACATCCACCAAGCACAAGAACACCTCACCTCAGGAGGCTGTTCTTCCCCTTGTATTGTTCATCCTCAGCTCGAGAGGCAATCCACCACACCACACTGGAGTAGGGTATTACACCACAACGGTGGCCCGAACCAGTATAAATC
Source organism: Triticum urartu (assembly GCF_003073215.2). NCBI lineage: Eukaryota > Viridiplantae > Streptophyta > Magnoliopsida > Poales > Poaceae > Triticum > Triticum urartu. The sequence continues at coordinate 436,918,374 of NC_053023.1, read as the reverse complement.
TTGTGTCTCTTGTGTTGCGAGTCCATCGAGCTTGCCTTTGAGATCGTGGCAAGTTTGAGGGCGTGAGTTGGTAGGGGGAGATCTTCGTGCGCACCCCAGTGTTTGAACCTTGAGGGTTTTGCCGAAACCCGAGATCCAACATTTGGCGCGCCAGGTAGGGGTGCGCCGGAGCTCTTCTTCCGCCAGTTGATCCGCTCATTGGTCCCCCGACACTCCACGGCTCTGATGTCCGGCGACTCAAGGACCAACGCCGAATGCTGGGCAGCCTGGCCAGCCCGGCCGGTGCCGCCTGCTCAAGAAGACCTCAACCCAGCGCCCTAGGTAGCACGCGCACCACCAAACACTACGGGGCGTGGGTGACATGGTCACCCGCCGTCTGCCCTTACTCTGCGGCAAGTGCGGGCAGCCGCAAGAGCCTCAAGCCACCCCGTGGCCACAGCGCCACACACCCGACGGGAGCAAGCAAACATGAGGGTCGCGCTCACACTGGCCCAGGAGCTGCTGTGATGCTGGTTAATGGAGAGCAGCCGGGATGCATTGCTGGAGCGCGTTGCCGAGCTCTTGGACGCCATGGCCTCGGGAGCACCACCCTTCTGCTCTCTTCTCACACCTCAAGTCGTGGCCGGGTCGCATGGCGGGCCTCGCCGTGCCCGTGTGCCCACGGGCGTGCCACCAGGCTTCGTCGACACCGGCGCAACCAATGGAGCTGGACGCCCGCTTGCACCCGTGCCACCTCCGATGGGCGCGGGCACGAGCGCTGTCACCTACGGCCCCGGCGGGATGCAACCCTACCACCCTCAAGGCGGCACGTTGGGCGGGGCAACATGGAGCATGGGGCACTACGGCAAGGTCTTTGAGGCGACGGCCTCGGAGGCCTACGTGCCCCGCATGGTGGACAAGGAGTACATGCTGGAAGACGACCATGGCTCATTCCTCGAGCCGGGCTGGGAGGAGGAGGCGCTAGAAGTCGGCACCTTTCAGGAGCCCTCCGGAAGCCTCACCAACCGCGCCGGCGACAACAGCTACAGGGTACCACTAATTCCTCAGGAGTAGGCTTACGCTAACCGTGGGACGCAGGAGGATCAGGTCGCAGCAGTGGATGGCGGCCCCAGCTCACCGGCCTCCCTGCTGCCAGGGGGCACGCTGAGGGCCGCAGGAGAGGGGCCGGGAGCAAGGCCCCTCCCCGCGCCGCACAGAGCAAGGCGTCCCCTAGAGGTAGGCCCTATGCCGGGGAGGCGCTCCAGACCTTCCCCCGGCAGAGGACCCGTGGTCGCCAAGGGCACCGCTGGCGTCCCCTTTGCCCCTTGGTGTCGTCCTGGTTTCCGGTCGCCCCCAATGGTGGTCGAGGGAGGCGCAAGGCGGGGCCCTCGTCTGGCGATATGATGTAAGTCTCACGCCTGTGAATGTCTCCGCTCGTGACACTCTCACGTAATAATGAGTGGGGCTGTACATGCCCCGGAGTCTCAGGAGTGCCGCTCTCGGGCCTCGGGGGCTCCCTCCCACGTCCTAGTGGCAACACTTAGCTCTGTGCTGGTGAGAAGACAAGAAGACTAGACTAAGCGCCGAACGTGGCCATTTGCTTTGGATTTCTTTTCTGTAACCCTGCCTTCTGGATTTGGATTTAAGTTGAAGTTGAATTTTCATTGATGCGCGTGGGGGGTGCCTTTTCTCGTTCGAGCGATTTCTTGCTATCTGGTTCTTGCCTTAATTCAGAGTTCGTGCCTGTTGCTTCCCCCTCATGGGCCCCTCGCGAGCAGGGCTAGGCATGGCGCACACGTGCCACGCGCATGTCGCGCCACGGCTAGCGCTTGCTTATCACGCGCCCCCTCGGGCGTGTCGACGAGTTCCTCAGGTGCTTCCCAGAAACTCTCAACCTCACGAGCCGGTTTGGGGCTCGTCAAGGCTAAGGTAAACCACAATAGCAAACTTGCCCCAGGATACGTGAGTTCATGAAGACACATATTCAACTCGACCTAAAAAGATAGAGGCAATAGTATATTTACATGAGGGGCCTCCCCTCCAAAAATGCTCTTACAACCTCTAGGGCCGTGCCCGAGCTTCTGCGTGCAGGACAAACAGCTGGGAAACACGGGATCAGTCAGACATGTCGCTCGCCACGTCCCCCAGATTGCCCTCAGACGCGTCACTAGCATCGCTGCCACCATCGCTAGCATCACCATCACCTCCACCAACACCGCCATCACCATCATCGACCACGTCGCCTTCGTCCGGCGCGACCACCACCGCATCGCCATCGAAAGTGAAGGCCCTGACTAGTGCATCCACATTGTCTTCCACCCATCGCGCCAGGTCACCCCGGATGGCCTCGGGTACGGGAGCAATGGCGGCGTCAAAATCAAAGTTGGGTCTGTATTTTGGAGATGGCTGAAGACGCGGGAGAACGCACGCCCAAGCAGGCCGTGGCTCCTCTCTTCAACAAGTTGGCGAGCTCTCTCGGAACGATTCTCCAGGCACGTCACCATGTCAGTAAAGAAGTAGAGGTGGCTGGCGTAGTCGTTCACATGGGGATGAGGAGCATTCTCATCGCAGATGTGGCCCAGGGCGATATTGGCCCTGTTCCTAAGGTACTAGAGCATGGGGGCATGCACGCGCTCCAGCGTCCCCCGATGAAGCACTTCCTCCCAGCTCTGCCGCGCGACGGACTCGGCATCAGTGATCCCTGCTGAAGAGGGAGCAGCTCAGCGTGGGCAGAGGCCAGTTCAGCCTGTGCCGAGACCAGGGCGGCTCCGGCAGCCTCCTCGCGCCGCTCCACCTCTATTAACCTGGACTTGAGTGCAGCAGTCATACCTGCAGCTCCAGTTTCCATGAACTCCAACTTCAGGTTGTACCTGCCCTCGAGATCTATGTGAGCTTCGGCCACCCGGCGATCGACCTCCTCCTGGGCCCTGGCCTCACGCGTGCCAACGGCATCCTCCGCTTGGGCAACTTGACGCTCCCTCATCTCTAGTCGTTCGAGCTCAAGGCTACGCTCCACGGCTTCCAGCGCCAACGCCACCTCGCGCTTCTGGATCTCTTCCTCTTCGGCGGGCATCCTCCTCAATGACGCAAGGGCGGCCCTGCGCGTCTCTACTTGCTGATCCAAGGAGGCGCTCTAGGCTTGGAGCTCCCACGCGCACTTCTCCGCGGCCTCGCAACGGCGGTTAGCTTCCCGAGCCTCTTCCAGAGCTCGGGAGGAGGCCTCACGGGAGGCTGCAAGGGAAACCTCGGCCTTCACATTATCAAGCTCGCGCTGGTGGCGCCCGAGGTTGATAGCCACCTTCATCTTATGCCGCTTCTCCACCAGCCGAAGACCCTCGGCCATGAGGCGCGCGTCCACATCCATGAGCTCTTCACCAAGCCGGTTCATTGCTCCCATCGCCTCCTGAAAGAGCTCATGGCAGACGATGCTCCTTTCCTGTGCCAACTTGAGCATGCTGCTGACTCCGTCCTCCGCCGCGGGGACCGCAGATGAGGCCCGAAGCGGCTCGCCCCCTTTCAGCAGGGGGCTGGGGGCTGGAGCCCACCCAGTTGCAGACCAGGCCTCGCGAGGAGCCCGAACGAGTGGAGGCCCGCTGCTTGAAGAGGATCCCAAGACCGAAGCCACCCAGCCACCTTCCACGACCAGGGGAGGAACCCTTGGCACGCTTGCTGTATTCCAAGCAAGGCCGCGAAGGAGAGACAGCGAGCGCACGAGCTCAAGACGCCTTGTCGACGGGCTGGCATCCCCGGTTGGCTACACGCCGTGAGCAGCGCGCGGGCTTGCAGCGCTCAAGTCTGGCGGGAGAAACGAGGCGAGGGGAGGTTGCTTCTTAGGAGATTCTGCGGCCTTGGCGGAAGGGATCCTGAAGAGACATCGTCAGGAAGGGAAGCAGCACGCGGAGAATCATCAAGATAAGGTACTTATCGACAACGACGATGTACTTTCTCCATTTTAACGGCCCGAAGGTGCCGCTGCCGCGGCTTGGGGACCCCTTCTTCTTGCGGAGATCTTCAAAGTCCACGCAAAGCCGACCGAAGCGCTGGACATGGCGGCCAACAAGAGGCGCAACTGGTGAAGCGCTCGAAGGGGCAGCCTCGGGAGCGCCAAGCTAAGGGGAGCTATCGGGCTGTCCCTCACAGCGACCTGCCGAGGCCTCGGGAGCCCTGGCCTCGGGAGACGCGGGCTGCGTCACCCCTCAACCACCGCCCCAAGGCAAGAATCACGAGTTCCTAAGGACGACGCCTCGGGAGCCCTGGGCGGCGTCAGCACCTCGGCACCTACGCCATCGGCCTCCAACGGTGCTCGCCCCCTTGCATCCACACTTGGGGCGAGCTTGATGCCAGTGGCAAGGAGGGGAACCACGTCGACGGGGTTCTCACGGGACCCCACCAGACCGACTGGATGCAGCCCCCACTCATCTAAGGAGGGCATACGATCGACAAATTCCACCTTGTTCGAGCAGCGGTACAGCAGGCAACTCTTCCCCGGCATGTCATCTGGCGACGAGACACCCATCAGGATCTCGAGCACCGTTCACCGCGCCTCAAAGGGGATCCCGGACTCCTAAAGTCTCATGCGGTCCTTGCTGCTGAGCAAGGCCCACATTGGTCGGGAATGGCGATGAAGCGGAGCAACCCGGCGCCGGACGAACTCCTTCACCACCATAGGCGCAGTCACGGCAAGGTCTTTCAGCCCTTTCAGCCTGAGCCGGATGAGGGCAAGGCGCGAATCGGTGAGCCTTTGATGGCACCAACCGGAGTTGGGAATGGCTGGCGCCGACAGAGAATGGAGCAAAGGGCTGAGCACTCCGACATCAATGAATAACCACCGTGTCTGAAACTCGCTTGTGGATGGTGGAAGCTCGAAGTCAATCCCCGTGCCTGCCGTTGCCGCCATGGCCTGGAAGCTCAGGCACCCCAAGCTCTGCCGGGGATCAATCAGGTGCAACGAGAAGAAGTGGCGGAGAAGGGCCACGGAAGGAGCAATGCCCACCATGGCCTCGCAAACAAAGGCAAAGCCGGCAAGAAGGGTCACGGATTAGGGATCAAGGTGCAGCATGTGGATCTGATAATGGGCAAGCATTGTGTTGAAGAAGGCAGAGAAAGGAGGAACCAGGCCAGCCCAAAGGCCGTCGATGAAGAATGGGACCTCGGTGGCTGTCTGGTCGATACGAGCACGAGAAGCAGGCCAGGCCACCGTCCTTCCCCACTCATTGAAGCTGGAGGCGAGCATGGAACGCACCTTGTCAATGGTTTCTTGGTTGAGCACCAGCGACCTGCCAACGGCAGGCTCAGCGGTTGGGCGTAGCCCGGCGGAGGACAGGGGACTCTTCCCTTTCTCCGTCTGGTCCGATGCCATGGCAATGGGAGGGTTGAGCTCAGATCGGATCGGGGGGAGAGGCTGAGCTTCAAGGAAGCGAAAGAATTGGGGAGTGCACGGCAACAACGGGGGGAAACCGTGTAGACCGCGGTGGCTGCCTAGCCAGGCGGGTATCAAGGCAGTGTGGGGAAGCTGAGACGCCCACATCCAATCAACCGCCACACATCGACCAGGGCCGCTGGCTATTGGGGCCCACGGTGCTCCGCACTTGCCCCTTGGCTTCGCCTCAAAGCCAAGCCAGAGTGCGCCTTGGGCCTGGGGCTACTGTCAGTGTTCTGGGAATGGGGGTCCCTAGGCTTGCCTGCCTGCGGCCCACGGTGTGGCTCTGCGAACGGGACCGTACGGCCCGTCTTCACCAACAAGCATTCAAGACCCTCGTGAGGGGCCAAGCCTCGCAAGGCGGAGGACACAAGACCTCCTCGGGAGCGGCCTCACCAGGATGGCTCGCGAGGGGCAGAGAGATCAAGGCAAGGCAAACCACGCGAGGTTCCAATGACGTGATCCATGACGATCGAGACCAGGCGGGCACCAGGCGGGCGCCAGCGCGCACAGTGTCCTTGTTTCCTCTTTGGTGCTAAGGAGGCAAGCGCAGGCGAGGAGTAGCGAGGCGTCAAGCAAAGGTTTCCATATCGGTGCAACGAGACCAAGACCAGCAGGACGGCAAGACGGAGGTCACCATGGAGCCCAAGGCGGCGTCACCACCAGAGCCTTTGGCAGGCGAAGACTGCTTTTGTCAGGATAACTTGTACTAGCTGTCCCCTTTCAAATTGGCCATTGTTTGCTCCCTTCCTCTCAATATTTGGGGAGAGGACTAGGGCCTCTATAAAAAGGATTAGCCACCACAGTGGGCAACAGGACAAAGGGAACCCTCAGCCATCTCAACTTGGACTAGATCCAACCCAACCTCACATCCACCAAGCACAAGAACACGTCACCTCAGGAGGCTGTTCTTCCCCTTGTACTGTTCATCCTCAGCTCGAGAGGCAATCCACCATACCACACCGGAGTAGGGTATTACACCACAACAGTGGCCCGAACCAGTATAAATCTTGTGTCTCTTGTGTTGCGAGTCCATCGAGCTTGCCTTTGAGATCGTGGCGAGGTTGAGGGGGTGAGTTGGTAGGGGGAGATCTTCATGCGCACCCTAGTGTTCGAACCTTGAGGGTTTTGCCGGAACCCGAGATCCGACAATCACACTTTTATTTACTTACAACTCAAGAATTACAACTCGATACTTAGAACAAAATATGAATCTACGTGAATGCCTTCGGCGGTGTACCGGGATGTGCAATGAATCAAGGGTGACATGTATGAAAATCAAGAACGGTGGGTTTGCCACAAATACGATGTCAACTACATGATCATGCAAAGCAATATGACAATGATGGAGCATGTCATAATAAACGGAACGGTGGAAAGTTGCATGGCAATATATCTCGGAATGGCTATGGAAATGCCATAATAGGTAGGTATGGTGGCTGTTTTGAGGAAGGTATATGGTGGGTGTATGATACCGGCGAAAGGTGCGCGGTATTAGAGAGGCTAGCAATGGTGGAAGGGTGACGTATGTATAATCCATGGACTCAACATTAGTCATAAAGAACTCACATACTTATTGCAAAAATCTATTACTTATCGAAACAAAGTACTACGCGCATGCTCCTAGGGGATAGATTGGTAGGAAAAGACCACCGCTCGTCCCCGACCGCCACTCATAAGGAAGACAATCAAAATATAAATCATGCTCCGACTTCATCATATAACGGTTCACCATACGTGCATGCTACGGGAATAACAAACTTTAACACAAGCATCTCTCAAATCCACAACTACTCTACTAGCATGACTCTAATATCACCATCCTCATATCTCAAAACAATCATAAGGAATCAAACTTCTCATAGTATTCAATGCACTATATATGAAAGTTTTTATTATATCCCTCTTGGATGCCCATCATATTAGGACTAAATTCATAACCAAAGTAAATTACCATGCTGTTTACAGACTCTCAAAATAATATAAGTGAAGCATGAGAGTTCATCAATTTCTTCAAAGTAAAACTATCGCCGTGCTCTAAAAAGATACAAGTGAAGCACTACAACAAATGACAAACTACTCCAAAAGATATAAGTGAAGATCAATGAGTAGTCAAATAATTATGTAACTATGTGAAGACTCCTTCCCATAAATAAAATTTCAGATCTTAAGTACTCCCTCCATTTACTTATACAAGGCCACTATGGAATATACGTTTTGCATCTATACAAGGCCACCAATAGTAATCGAGGAATGAGTTAATGATACTACCTCGTACTAGCAACATGTTTATTACTTGCATGTTTATAGTCATAATGACACTAGCTACTTCCTCCACTCAGCTTTCTTGCATGCATGTTGTGTATTAATGATCCCAGTAAACGAAAAGAAAAGCAGACTTGCAAAGTATGCTTTAACTTTTACCTTGGTACCTGTAATATGAGTTTGTGGCCTTGTATATAAAAATGGAGGGAGTACTTTATTCAAACAGCAAGCAAAACAAAATAAAATAAATTGACGCTCCAAGTAAAACACATACCATGTGGTGAATAAAAATATAGCCTCAAGTAAAGTTACCGATAGATGAAGACGAAAGAGGGGATGCCTTCTGGGGCATCCACAAGCTTAGTCTTTTGGTTTTCCTTTAATATTACCTTGGGGTGCCTTGGGCATCCCCAAGCTTAGGCATTTGCCACTCCTTATTCCATAGTCCATCGAATCTTTACCCAAAACTTGAAAACTTCACAACACAAAACTCAAAACAAAACTCATAAGCTCTGTTAGTATATGAAAATAAATCACCACTTTTGGTACTGCTGTGAACTCATTCTTTATTTATATTTGTGTAATATCTACTATATTCCAACTTATCTATGGTTCATACCCTCCGATACTACTCATAGATTCATCAAAATAAGCAAACAACACATAGAAAACAGAATCTATCAGAAATAGAACAATCTGTAGTAATCTGTAATTCTCGAATACTTCTGTAACTCCAAAAACTCTGAAAAATTAGGACGACTGGAGAAATTTTTATATTGATCTACTGCAAGTAGAATGGTTATTTTATCGCTCTCTGGAAAAAATGAAAATTAATTTCGTGAGTGCAATCTTTATGTTTTTACAGCAAGATCACATTAACTTTCACCCAAGTCTTCCCAAAGGTTCTACTTGACACTTTATTGAAACAAAAGCTATAAAACATTATTACTACATTAGCTTAATCATGTGGACACACAAAAACAGTTGGGGTAAATATTGGGTTGTCTCCCGACAAGCGCTTTTTTTAATGCCTTCAAGCTAGGCATGATGATTTCAATGATGCTCGCATAAAGGATAAGAATTGAAACATAAAGAGAGCATCATGAAGCATATTACTTGCACATTTAAGTCTAACCCACTTCCTATGCATAGGGATTTTGTGAGCAAACAATTTATGGGAACAATAATCAACTAGCATAGGAAGGCAAAACAAGCATAACTTTAAAAATTTATGCACATAGAGAGGAAACTTGATATTATTGCAATTCCTACAAGCATATATTCCTCCCTCATAATAATTTTCAGTAGCATCATGGATGAATTCAACAATATAAATATCACATATAGCATTCTTTTCATGATCCATAAGCATATAAGTTTTATTACTCTCCACATAAGCAAATTTCTTCTCATGAATAGAAGTGGGAGCAAACTCAACAAAATAACTATCATGTGAGGCATAATCCAATTGAAAAATTAAAATCATGATGACAAGTTTCATGGTTATCATCGTTCTTTATAGCATACATGTCATCACAATAATCATCATAGATAGCAACCTTGTTCTCATAATCAATTGGAACCTCTTCCGAAATAGTGGATTCATCACTAAATAAAGTCATGACCTCTCTAAAACCACTTTCATCAACATAATCATCATAAAAAGGAGACATGCTATCATCATAATAAATTTGCTCATCAAAACTTGGGGGACTAAAAATATCATCTTCATCAAACATAGCATCCCCAAGCTTGTGGCTTTGCATATCATTAGCATCACAGATATTCAAAGAATTCATACTAACAACATTGCAATCATGCTCATCATTCAAATATTTAGTGCCAAGCATTTTAATGCATTCTTCTTCTAACACTTGAGCACAGTTTCCCTTTCCATCATTTTCACGAAAGATATTAAAAATATGAAGCATATGAGGCACCCTAAACAATAATAACATAATTGGATCATATAACTATCCCTCAACATGCAACAAAGAGTCACTCCAAAGTCACTAATAGCGGAGAACAAACGAAGAGATTATTGTAAGGTACGAAACCACCTCAAAGTTATCCTTTCTGATCGATCTATTCAAGAGTCCGTCGTAAAATAACACGAAGTTTTCCTTTCCATTCGATAAATCAAGAAACTAAAAGACTCGATTGCAAGATCTAAAGATATACCTTCAAGCACTCACCTCCCCAGCAACGGCACCAGAAAAGAGCTTGATTTCTACTACACAACCTTCTTCTTATAGACGTTGTTGGGCCTCCAAGTGCAGAGGTTTGTAGGATAGTAGCAAATTTCCCTCAAGTGGATGACCTAAGGTTTATCAATCCATGGGAGGCGTAGGGTGAAGATGGTCTCTCTCAAACAGCCCTACAACCAAATAACAAAGAGTCTCTTGTGTCCCCAACACACCCAATACAATGGTAAATTGTATAGGTGCACTAGTTCGGCGAAGAGATGATGATACAAGTGCAATATGGATGGTAGATATAGGTTTTTGTAATCTGAAATATAAAAACAGCAAGGTAGCAAGTGGTAAAAGTGGGCGTAAACGGTATTGCAATGCTAGGAAACAAGGCCTAGGGTTCATACTTTCACTAGTGCAAGTTCTCTCAACAACAATGACATAATTGGATCATATAACTATCCCTCGACATGCAACAAAGAGTAACTCCAAAGTCACTAATAGCGGAGAACAAACGAAGAGATTATTGTAGGGTACGAAACCACCTCAAAGTTATCCTTTCTGATCGATCTATTTAAGAGTCCGTAGTAAAATAACACGAAGCTATTCTTTCCGTTCGATCTATCCAAGAGTTTGTACTAGAATAACACCTTAAGACGCAAATCAACCAAAATCCTAATGTCACCTAGATACTCCAATGTCACCTCAAGTATCCATGGGTATGATTATACGATATGCATCACACAATCTCAGATTCATCTATTCAACCAACACAAAGAACTTCAATGAGTGCCCCAAAGTTTCTACCGGAGAGTCAAGATGAAAACATGTGCCAACCCCTATCCATAAGTTCACAAGGTCACGGAACTCGCAAGTTGATCACAAAAACATATATCAAGTGCATCACATGAATATCCCATTGTCACCATAGATAAGCACATGCAAGACATACATCAAGTGTTCTCAAATCCTTAAAGACTCAATCCGATAAGATAACTTCAAAGGGAAAACTCAATTCATCACAAGGAGATAGAGGGGGAGAAACATCATAAGATCCAACTATAATAGCAAAGCTCGTGATACATCAAGATCGTGCCATATCAAGAACACGGAGAGAGAGAGAGAGAGATCAAACACATAGCTACTGGTACATACCCTCAGCCCTGAGGGTGAACTACTCCCTCCTCATCATGGAGAGCGCCGGGATGATGAAGATGGCCACCGGTGATGATTCCCCCCTCCGGCAGGGTGCTGGAACAGGGTCCTGATTGGGTTTTGGTGGCTACAGAGGCTTGCGGTGGTGGAACTCCCGATCTAGGTTATTTTCTAGAGGTTTGGGGATATATAAGAGGTTTTGGCGTCGGGATCAAGTCAGGAGGGTCCTCAAGGCAGCCACGAGGTAGGGGTGCGCCCAAGGGGGTAGGGCACACTCTCCACCCTTGTGGTGGCCTCGGGACTCTTCTGGTCCATCTCTGATACTCCGTGGGCTTCTTCTAGTCCAAATACATTCTCCGTGAATTTTCAGGTCAACTGGACTCCGTTTGGTATTCCTTTTCTGCGATACTCAAAAACAAGGAAAAAACAGAAACTGGCACTGGGCTCTAGGTTAATAGGCTAGTCCAAAAAATCATATAAAAAGCATATAAATGCATATAAAACAACCAAGATTGATAATGTAATAGCATGGAACAATCAAAAATTATAGATACGTTGGAGACGTATCAACACCGTTGCTACAGTTCGTCGTGCCGAGACACCACGTCATGACCGGGTATGATAAGCTCTATGTTCACATACAATGGGTGCAAGCCAGTTTTGCACAAGCAGAATACTCAGGTTAAACTTGACGAGCCTAGCATATGAAGATATGGCCTCGGAACACCGAGACCGAAAGGTCGAGCGTGAATCATATAGTAGATATGATCAACATAGTGATGTTCACCATTGAAAACTTCTCCATCTCACGTGTTGATCGGACATGGTTTAGTTGATATGGATCACGTGATCATTTAGATGACTAGAGGGATGTCTATCTAAGTGGGAGTTCTTAAGTAATATGATTAATTGAACTTTAATTTATCATGAAATTAGTACCTTATAGTATTTTGGATGTCTTTGTTGTTGTAGATCAATGGCCCGTGCTTTCCCTTGAATTTTAACGCGTTCCTAGAGAAAGCTAAGTTGAAAGATGATGGTAGCAACTACACGGACTGGGTCCGTAACTTGAGGATTATCCTCATTGCTGCACAGAAGAATTACGTCCTGGAAGCACCGCTAGGTGCAAAACCCACTACAGGAGCAACTCCGAACGTTATGAACGTGTGGCAGAGCAAAGCCGATGACTACTCGATAGTTAAGTGTGCCATGCTTTACGGGTTAGAACTAGGACTTCAACGATGTTTTGAACGTCGTGGAGCATATGAGATGTTCCAGGAGTTGAAGTTAATATTTCAAGCAAATGCCCGGATTGAGAGATATGAAGTCTCCATAAGTTCTATAGCTGCAAGATCGAGGAGAATAGTTTTGTCAGTGAACATATACTCAGAATGTCTGGGTACCTCAACCACTTGACTCAACTGGGAGTTAATCTTCCTGATGATAGTGTCATTGACAGAGTTCTTCAATCACTGCCACCAAGCTACAAAAGCTTCGTGATGAACAATAATATGCAAGGGATGGATAAGACAATTACCGAGCTCTTCGCAATGCTAAAGGCTACGGAGGTAGAAATCAAGAAGGAGCATCAAGTGTTGATGGTTAACAAGACCACTAGTTTCAAGAAGAAGGGCAATGGGAAGAAGGGGAACTTCAAGAAGAACGACAAACAAGTTGCTGCTCAAGTGAAGAAGCCCAAGTCTGAACCTATGTCTGAGACCGAGTGCTTCTACTTCAAAGGGACTGGTCACTCGAAGCGGAACTGCCCGAAGTATTTGGCGGATAAGAAGGATGGCAAAGTGAAAGGTATATTTGATATACATGTTATTGATGTGTACCTTACTAATGCTCGTAGTAGCGCCTGGGTATTTGATACTAGTTCTGTTGCTCATATTTGCAACTCGAAACAAGGGCTATGGATTAAACGAATATTGGCTAAGGACAAGGTGATGATGCACATGGGAAATGGTTCCAAAGTCGATGTGATCATTGTCGGCATGCTACCTCTACATCTACCTTTAGGATTAGTTTTAGACCTGAATAATTGTTATTTGGTGCCAGCGTTAAGCATGAACATTATATCTGGATCTTGTATGATGCGAGATGGTTATTCATTTAAATAAGAGAATAATGGTTGTTCTATTTATATGAGTAATATCTTTCATGGTCATGCACCCTTGATGAGTGGTCTATTTTTGTTGAGTGTCGATAGTAGTGATACACATATTAATAGTATTGAAGCCAAAAGATACAAGTTTAATAATGATAGTGAAACTTCTTTGTGGCACCGTCGTTTAGGTCATATTGGTGTAAAGAGCATGAAGAAACTCCATGCTGATGGACTTTTGGAATCACTTGATTATGAATCACTTGATGCTTGCGAACCATGCCTCATGGGCAAGATGACTAAGACTCCGTTCTCCAGAACAATGGAGCGAGCAACAGACTGATTGGAAATAATACATAATGCGGTCCGATGGGTGTTGAGGCTTGCGACGGGTATCATTATTTTCTGACCTTCACAGATGATTTGAGCAGATATGGGTATATCTACTTGATGAAACATAAGTTTGAAACATTTGACAAGTTCAAAGAATTTCAGAGTGAAGTGGAAAATCATCGTTACAAGAAAATAAAATTTCTACGATCTGATCGTGGAGGTGAATATTTGAGTTATGAGTTTGGTCTTCATTTGAAACAATGCGGAATAGTTTCGCAACTCACGCCACCTGGAACACCATAGCGTAATGGTGTGTCCGAACGTCGTAACCGCACTTTATTAGATATGGTGCGATATATGATGTCTCTTACTGATTTACCGCTATCACTTTGGGGTTATGCTTTAGAGACGGCTGCATTCATGTTAAATAGGGCACCATCTAACTCCATTGAGACGACGCCATATGAACTGTGGTTTGGCAAGAAACCCAAGTTGTCGTTTCTTAAAAGTTTGGGGCTGCAATGCTTATGTGAAAAAGCTTCAACCTAATAAGCTCAAACCAAAATCGGAGAAATGTGTCTTCATAGGATACCCAAAGGAGACTATTGGGTACACCTTCTATCACAGATCCGAAGGCAAGATATTCGTTGCTAAGAATGGATCCTTTCTAGAGAAGGAGTTTCACTCGAAAGAAGTGAGTGGGAGGAAACTAGAACTTGATGAGGCAATTGTACCTTCTCCTGAATTGGAAAGTAGTTCATCACAGAAATCAGTTCCAGTGATTCCTACACCAATTAGTGAGGAAGCTAATTATGATGATCATAAAACTTCTGATCAAGTTACTAGCGAACCTCATAGGTCAACCAGAGTAAGATCTGCACCAGAGTGGTACGGTAATCCTGTTCTAGAGGTCATGTTACTTGACCATGACGAACCTACGAACTATGAGGAAGCGATGATGAGCCCATATTCCGCGAATTGGCTTGAGGCCATGAAATCTGAGATGGGATCCATGTATGAGAACAAAGTGTGGACTTTGGTTGACTTGCCCGATGATCGGCAAGCAATAGATAATAAATGGATCTTCTAGAAGAAGACTGACGCTGATGGTAATGTTACTATCTACAAAGCTCGACTTGTTGCGAAAGGTTTTTGACAAGTTCAAGGAGTTGACTACGATGAGACCTTCGCACCCGTAGCGATGCTTAAGTCTGTCCGGATCATGTTAGTAATTGCCGCATTTTATGATTATGACATTTGGCAAATGGATGTCAAAACTGCATTCCGTAATGGATATCTTAAAAAAGAGTTGTATATGATGCAACCAGAAGGTTTTGTTGATCCAAAAGGTGCTAACAAAGTGTGCAAGCTCCAGCGATCCATTTATGGACTGGTGTAAGCCTATCGTAGTTGGAATATACGCTTTGAGAGTGTGATCAAAGCATATGGTTTTATCTAGACTTTTGGAGAAGCCTGTATTTACAAGAAAGTGAGTGGGAGCTCTGTAGCATTTCTGATATTATATGTGGATGATATACTGTTGATTGGAAATGATACCGAATTTCTGAATAGCATGAAAGGATACTTGAATAAGAAATTTTTCAATGAAATACCTCAGTGAAGCTGCTTATATATTGGGCATCAAGATCTATAGAGATAGACCAAGATGCTTAATTGGACTTTCACAAAGCACATACCTTGATAAAGTTTTGAAGAAGTTCAAAATGGATTAGTCAAAGAAAGGGTTCTTGCCTGTGTTACAAGGTGTGAAGTTGAGTCAGACTCAACGCCCGACCACTACAGAAGATAGAGAGAAGATGAAAGTCATTCCCTATGCCTCAGCCGTAGGTTCTATCATGTATGCAATGCTATGTACCAGACCTAATGTGTGCCTTGCTATTAGTTTAGCAGGGAGGTACCAAAGTAATCCAGGAGTGTATCACTGGACAACAGTCAAGAACATCCTGAAATACCTGAAAAGGACTAAGGATATATTTCTCGTTTATGGAGGTGACAAAGAGCTCGTCGTAAATGGTTACATCGATGCAAGCTTTGACACTCATCCAGATGACTCTAAGTCACAAACCGTATATGTATTTATATAGAATGGTGGAGCTGTCAGTTGGTGCAGTTCCAAGCAGAGCATCATGGCGGGATCTACGTGTGAAGCGGAGTACATAGCTGCTTCAGAAGCAGCAAATGAAGGAGTTCCGATGAAGGAGTTCATATCTGATCTAGGTATAATACCTAGTGCAGCGGGCCCAATGAAAATCTTTAGTGACAATACTTGAGCAATTGCCTTGGCGAAGGAATCCAGATTTCACAAAAGAACCAAACACATCAACAGACGCTTAAATTCCATCCGCGATCAAGTCAAGGAGGGAGACATAGAGATTTGCAACATACATACGGACTTGAATGTTGCAGACCCGTTAACTAAGCCTCTCTCACGAGCAAAACATGATCAGCACCAAGACTCCATGGGTGTTAGAATCATTACTATGTAATCTAGATTATTGACTCTAGTGCAAGTGGGAGACTTAAGGAAATATGCCCTAGAGGCAATAATAAAGTTGTTATTTATATTTCCTTATATCATGATAAATGTATATTATTCATGCTAGAATTTTATTAACCGGAAACTTAGTACATGTGTGAATACATAGACAAACAGAGTGTCCCTAGTATGCCTCTACTTGACTAGCTTGTTAATCAAAGAACGTTATGTTTCCTAGCCATAGACATGTGTTGTCATTTGATGAACGGGATCACATCATTAGAGAATGATGTTATGGACAAGACCCATCCCTTAGCTTAGCATAATGATCATTTTGTTTTATTTCTATTGCTTTCTTCATGACTTATACATGTTCCTCTGACTATGAGATTATGCAACTCCCGAATACCGGACGAACACCTTGTGTGCTATCAAACGTCACAACGTAACTGGGTGATTATAAAGATGCTCTACAGGTGTATCCGATGGTGTTTGTTGAGTTGGCATAGATCGAGATTAGGATTTGTCACTCCGTGTATCGGAGAGGTATCTTTGGGCCCTCTCTGTAATGCACATCACTATGAGCCTTGCAAGAAAAGTGTCTAATGAGTTAGCCACGGGATGATGCATTACAGAACGAGTAAAGAGACTTGCTGGTAACGAGATTGAACTAGGTATGATGATACTGACAATCGAATCTCGGGCAAGTAACATATCGATGACACAGGGAATAACGTATGTTGTTATGCGGTTTTGACCGATAAAGATATTCATAGAATATGTAGGAGCCAATATGAGCATCCAGGTTCCGCTATTGGTTATTGGCCGGAGATGTGTCTCGGTCATGTCAACATAGTTCTCGAACCCGTAGGGTCCGCGCACTTAACGTTCGATGACGATTTGTATTATGAGTTATGTGATTTGATGAACCGAAGTTCGTTTGGAGTCCTAGATGAGATCACAGACATGACGAGGAGTCTCGAAATGGTCAAGATATAAAGATTGATATATTGGAAGGTTATGTTTGGACACCAGAATTGTTTCTGAAAGGTTCGGGCATTTTTCGGAGTACCGGGGTTTACCGGACCCCCCGGGGAGTTAATGGGCCTTCATGGGCCCTGGTGGAGAGAGGAGGCGGCGGCCAGGTGGTAGCACGCCCCCCCCCCCAAGCCCAACCGAACTGGAGTAGGGTTGGGGGGCCCTTTCCTTCTCTTCTCCTCCTCCTTCCCTCCTTCTCCTAGTGGGAATAGAAAAGGGGGGCGAATCCTACTTGGACTGGGAGTCCAAGTAGGACTCCCCCATGGCACTCCCCCCTTGGGCCAGCCACCTCTCCTCCCCCTTTATATACGTGGGAAGGGGGTACCCCAAAGGCACACCAAGTCTTCTCTTAATCGTGTGTGGTGGCCCCCTCCACAGTTACACACCTCGGTCATATCGTCGTAGTGCTTAGGCGAAGCCTGCGCTGGCAACTTCATCATCACCATCGGCACACCATCGTACTGATGGAACTCTCCCTCGTCCTCAACTGGATCAAGAGATCAAGGGACGTTAGCGAGCTGAATGTGTCCTGAACGCGGAGGTGCCGTATGTTTGGTGCTTGGATCGGTTGGATCATGAAGACGTTCGACTACATCAACCGCGTTACTAAACGCTCCCGCTTTAGGTATACAAGGGTACATCGACACACACTGCCCTCTCGTTGCTATGCATCTTCTATATAGATCTTGCGTGATCTAGGAAAATTTTGAAATACTGATTTCCCAAACAACAACGTCTTACTTTGATTCGGTGGTATTGTTGGATGAAGCGGCCCGGACCGACATTACATGACCACGTTCATGAGACTGGTTCTACTGACGTGCTTTGCACACAGGTGGCTGGCGGGTGTCTGTTTCTCCAAATTTAGTTGAATCGAGTTTGACTACGCCTGGTCCTTGTTGAAGGTTAAAACAACACACTTGATGAAAAATCATTGTGGTTTTGATGCGTAGGTAAGAACAGTTCTTGCTAGAAGCCCGTAGCAGCCACGTAAAACATGCAACAACAAAGTAGAGGCCGTCTAACTTGTTTTTGCAGGGCATGTTGTGATGTGATATGGTCAAGATGTGATGAGATATAAGTTGTTGTATGAGATGATCATGTTTTGTAAAAGTTATCGGCAACTGGCAGGGGCCTTATGGTTGTTGCTTTATTGTATGAAATGCAATCGCCATGTAATTGCTTTACTTGATCACTAAGCGGTAGCGATAGTCGTAGAAGCAATAGTTGGCGAGATGACAACGATGCTACGATGGAGATCAAGGTGTCAAGCCGGTGACGATGGTGATCACGACGGTGCTTTGGAGATGGAGATCAAAGGCACAAGATGATGATGGCCATATCATATCACTTATATTGATTGGATGTGATGTTTATCCTTTATGCATCTTATTTTGCTTAGTACGGCAGTAGCATTATAAGATGATCCCTCACTAAATTTCAAGGTATAAGTGTTCTCCCTAAGTATGCACCGTTGCTACAGTTCGTCGTGCCAAGACACCATGTGATGATCGGGTGTGATAAGCTCTACGTTCACATACAACGGATGCAAGCAAGTTTTGCACATGCAGAATACTCGGGTTAAACTTGATGAGCCAAGCATATGCAGATATGGCCTCGGAACACTGAGACCAAAAGGTCAAAGGTGAATCATATAGTGGATATGATCAACATAGTGATGTTCACCATTGAAAACTACTCCATCTCACGTGATGATCGAACATGGTTTAGTTGATATGGATCACGTGATCATTTAGATGACTAGAGGGATGTCTATCTAAGTGGGAGTTCTGATAGTATTTGCATATCTATGTTGTAGATCAATAGCTTGCGATGTAGCCCCCCTTTACTTTTTGATATGTTCCTAGAGAAAAATAAGTTGAAAGATGATAGTAGCAATGATAATGCGGACTGGGTCCATGATCTGAGGACTATCCTCATTGATGCATAGAAGAATTATGTCCTTGATCCACCGCTAGGTGATGGACCTATTGCAGGAGCAGATGCAGACGTTATGAACGTTTGGCAAGCTCAGTATGATGACTACTTGATAGTTTAGTGCACCATGATTTATGGCTTAGAACCGGGACTTCAAAAATGTTTTGAACGCCACTGAGCATATAAGATGTTCCAAGAGCTGAAATTGGTATTTCAGACTCATGCCCGAGTCAGGAGATATGAGACCTCTGACAAGTACTTTGCCTACAAAATGGAGGAGAATAGCTCAACCAGTGAACATGTGCTCAGAATGTCTGAGTACTATTATCGCTTGAATCAAGTGGGAGTTAATCTTCCAGATAAGATAGTGATTGACAGAGTTCTCTAGTCACTATCACCAAGTTACTGGAACTTCGTGATGAACTATAATATGCAAGGCATGACGTAAACGATTCCCGAGCTCTTCGTAATGCTGAAATCGGCGAAGGTAGAAATCAAGAAAAGCATCAAATGTTGATAGTTGACAAGACCACTAGTTTCAAGTAAAAGGGCAAGGGAAAGAAAGGAAACTTCAAGAAGAATGGCAAGCAAGTTTCCACTCCCATGAAGAAGCCCAAAGCTAGACCCAAGCCTGATACTAAGTGCTTCTACTGCAAAGGAAATGGTCACTAGAAGCGGAATTGCCCCAAATACATGGCAGATAAGAAGGATGGCAAAGTGAACAAAAAGTATATATGATATACATGTTATTGATGTGTACTTTACTAGTGTTCATGGTAGCCCCTGGGTATTTGATACCGGTTCAGTTGCTATGATTAGTAAATCAAACCATGAGTTACAAAATGAACAAAGACTAGTTGAGGGCGAGGTGGCGATGTGTGTTGGAAATGATACCAAGGTTGATAAGATCACCATCGCATACTCCCTCTACCTTCGAGATTAGTATTGGAACTAAATAAATGT